>NW_007733228.1:35019-48497 GCF_000696425.1 Galeopterus variegatus
GCTCCCGCACCTCGCTCAGCCAGTGAGCGGTCGGTCTGTATGTGGGATCCAAACCCTCGGCAGGAGCGCTGCCACGCTTCCCAAGCGGCACACTGTAGCAGTGCACCACCGGGCCGGCCCCTATTACCAACATTTTTATTGCTTTGCAAAATTCCCTTGTATAATATGCTACAATTCATTAATCTAATCTGCTATTGATGGAAATTTAGGTTGCTTCCAGTTTGGGGCTACTACAAACAATGCTGTTTTGATTATTCTTGTACAGAATAGGTCTCCTAGTTCATATATGCGAGGGTTTTGCTAAGGTCTATACCTGGGGGTGAAATTTCTTGAGTTAAGAATGTGTGCTAGTTTTTGCCAAAAATGAGTAGCACAATTGCTATGGTTTGAATGTTTGTTCCCTTCCAAATTCATGTTGAAATTTGATTGCCATGGTAACAGTATTAAGAGGTGGGACTGTTAAGAGGTGATTGGGACATGAGGGTTCTGCCCTCATGAATGGATTAATCCATTACCATGGAAGTGGATTTGTTATTGCAGGAGTGGGCTCCTTATGAGAGACAAGTTTGGTTCCCTTCATCTCTCTTTCACCGTCTCTTTGCCTTTCTACCATGGGATGATACAGCAAGAGCTCACCAGATGCCGGTCCTTTGATGTTGGACTTCCCAGCCTCCAGAACCATGAGACAATATGTTTCTCTTCATTATAAATTATTAGTCTCGGGTATTCTGTTGTAACAGCACAAAAAGTACTAAGACAACAATTTACACACACCTGCTATGCATGACAGTTGCCATAGTTCCATATTCTAATGCTTTTTCATATAAGATGTCTGTGATAATTAATGTTAGGCATCAACTTGATTGAGTTAAGGAATACCTAGATAACTGGTAAAGCATTATTTCTGGATGTATCTGTGAGAGTGTTTCTGGAGGAGATTGACAGGAGAGTCTGTGGACTGAGTGGGGAAGATCTGCTGTAAATGTGGGCTAGCACCATCCAATCACAGATAAAACGAAAAGGCAGAGGAAAGGCACATTTGCTCTCTCTCTCTCTCTCTCCCTTCTTCTCTTGCCCTCGGACATAAGAACTCCAGGTTCTCTGGCCCTTAGACTCCAGGTCTTACACCAGCATCTCACTAGGTTCTCAGGCCTTTGGGCTTAGACTGAGAGTTGTATAATCAGGTTCCTGGTCCTGAGGCTTTCAAACTTGGCCTGAGCCAAGCTACTGGCTTCCTTGGGTCTCCAGCTTGCAGACAGCCTAGTATGGGACTTCTCAGCTTTCATAATTGCATGAACCAATTCCGGTAATAAATCTCCTTGACAGCGTTTGGACATGTTGTCTCCCCCAAACTCATGCGGAAATCTGATCCCCACTGTTGCAGTGTTGGGAGCTGTTTGAGTCATGGGGGCAAATCCCTCATGAATGGATTAATGCTCTCTCTGGAGGGTGGGGGTGAGTTCTTGCTTTATTCGTTCCTGCTACAGCTAGTTGTTTAAAAAGACCCTAGCAGATCCCCCCTGTTTCTCTTGCTTCCTCTCACCATGTGATCTGCTTGTACCCGCCGGCTTCTGCCACTTTCTGCCGTGAGTAGAAGCAGCCTGAGGTCCACACCAGATGCAGCTGTCCCAGAATCGTAAGCCAAATAAACCTCTGTTCCTTATAAATTACTCCATCTCAGGTGTTCTGTTAAAGCAACACAAAACCAGACTAAAACACTCCTCTTTATCTATCTATCATCTATCTGTCTCCTATTGGTTCTGTCTCACTGAAGAGCTCTGACTAATAAAAGGTCTTAATATTTAGCAACCTATTAGAGTTGTAATGGTGTTTTATTGCAGTTTTAAAGTGTGTTTTCCTGATTGCCATTTAATATTGAGCATATTTTTGTATGTTTGTTGGCCATTTGGGTTTTTTATTTTGCACAGTGGGTCTTGAAGTCTTCAGCTCATTTTTAACGGAATATTTTGCCTTTTTCCTATTACTTTATATGTTTTTTTTTTAATATATTCTAGATAAATAGATGGCTTATATTTTCAGTTTTCACAATATATTCTGATGCAGACAACTTTTTATTTTTACTGTAGTCATCCATATCAACATTTACTTTTAACAGTGTTTGCTTTTATTAACTTAAGAAAGCATTTGTCCAGTCTTGATGATAATTTCTGATACTATTGTCTATAAACTTTAAAATATTGCTCTTAAAAATTAGGTCTTTAATCCACTAATTTAATAACTATATGGTGTGAGAAAGGGGTTTGACTTCATTTCCGCCCATGAAGACACACATTCTCCCGTCACAATTTATTAACATGTCCCTCTTTCCCCACTGATGTGTCATGTACCTGTCATGCTTCTGTTTCTGGGATCTCTAATCTGATCCGTGATCTCTTTGAGCCTATTCTAAAACCACACCATTCTATTAGTATCACTTCAAAACAAACCTTAAGGTTTGGTAGGGATCACCTGTCCACATTGTCTCTCTTTTTCTTCCCCCAACTCTCTTGGCATTTTAGAAGCACAAAAAATTTTCGGAATCATTTGCTAATTTCCCTCATACAAAAATAAATTAAATAAATAAATAAGCAATAGAGTTTTTCTTCCCCCAACTCTCTTGGCATTTTAGAAGCACAAAAAATTTTCGGAATCATTTGCTGATTTCCCTCATACAAAAATAAATTAAATAAATAAATAAGCAATAGAGAAAAAAAAAAGCTCTTGGGGTTCAAAGGAGATTACAATGATTCTACAGATAAAATCATGAAAAGGGTGGAATTTCTAAAGTATTAAGTCTTTCAATCCATGAATGCGCTTTTCTACTTTATTTATATAACCTCCTTTTTATGTATTTACATAAATCTCTTTAATACTGTCTTAGTCTACTTTCTGTTGCTGTAATAGAATACCCGAGACTGGGTAATTTATAAAGAAAAGAGATTTATTTAGTTCGCACTCTGGAGTCTGGGAAGTCCAAGAAGCTTGGTACCGGTACCTGCTTGGCTGCTAGTGAGGACCTTTAGGCTGTGTCATGACATAGTGGAAGGTCAAAGAGGAAGCAGACACAGGCCAAGGTGCAAAACATGAGTTGTGTCCTTTCTTTATAATAGCCCACCCTTGTGGAAAAAAATCCACTCTTGCAGGAACTAATCCGGTCTTGTGTTAGGAGACTTCACTCACTACTGTGAGAACAGCACCTAGCCACCCATGAGGGCAGAGCCCCCCGTGACCTAAATGCCTCCCACTAACCCCCATCTCTTAAAGGTTCCTCGTCCTGATATTGCCACACTGGAAATTAAGGTTCTAACATGAGTTTTGGCAGGGCTGCTGAAATCATAACAAATACTATTCAATAATATTAATAAAGGTCCTCATAAAAATCTTCCAAATATTTTGTTAGATTTATTTCTAAATACTTTATAATTTTGGTATTGTAAATTATATCTTAAAAGATTCCTTTATCTGAAATATAAACATGCAAAAGATTTTTGAATATTGCTTTTGTATCCAGTTCCTTGTTTCATATATATATATATATATATATATATTTTAACTCATTCTAATGCTTTATCTATGTATTCTTTTTTTATTTTCTATTATGCAGCTAAGTTATCTGTAAAAGGATTAGTTTTAATCTTTCTGATCCACATGAATTCTAAAATTTCTCTTTTGTATCTTAACTAAAACATTTGGTATATCGTAAATACACGAGCAGGTATCCTTATCTTCTTCCTTAATCTTAAAGGCAGTTTTTTGGTGATATTCTTTATCAGGTCAAGGAAGTTCTAATTTGCTAAGGGTCCTTATTTTGCTAGTGTCTGTTTAATCTCAAATTAAGGTCATGTTTTATGAAATTCTTTTTTCCCTGCATCTATTGAGATAACCAAAGCACTTGATATTTTAATCTGTTAATATTGATAATGTTGATAATATTAATCAATTTTTTAAAGTGACAAATTCATATTACATGTTTGGAATACACCTAACTTGATCATGGTACATTATTCTTTTTATACCTTGTTCCATTGTTCTACTTGGTTTGTTAATATTAGGTATAGAACTGTGCATCCATATTCTTAAGTAATATTCGTCCCAAACTGTCCTTTATTTATACTGTTTTACCTGCCCTGATTTACATTTAACCTGCTAAAAAGAAGTCCAATGCAGATAAATGTAAATGACTAAGGAAGTACTTATGGTCTTTATAAATTTCAGAGATATATAGACATGTATGTGATGAGTGTTTCAGTAATTGCTGCATTAAATATGCAGTGTGAATGCTGGCATGAGTATTAGCATATTTTTTGAAATAGTGAGTATAATTTGAATTATGATTTCTGGCCCTGGGAAAGGTATGAACAAAATTGCTACTTTTTAAAAAATTAAAATAGTTATTGATTTCTGCTGCTCCAGGAGAAGCTCAGATGTTGTGTCTCACTAACCACCAGTGCTAAGAGTATTAGCTTATCCACGTCTCTAATGTAAATGCTCTACAGTGAAATGTGCAAATGTTACAGTGCCAATAGGTTACAATGTCTTCCGACTTGTAAAAAGGACATCAGGTATCCCCTTTTATTGTACCTACCTAGAAGCAATAGGCTATACCATATAGCCTAGTAATGTAAATGCTCTACAGTGAAATGTGCAAATGTTACAGTGCCAATAGGTTACAATGTCTTCTGACTTGTAAAAAGGACATCAGGTATCCCCTTTTATTGTACCTACCTAGAAGCAATAGGCTATACCATATAGCCTAGGTAAGTAGTAAGGTTTGTGTAAGTACATGCTATGATGTTTGCACAAAGACAAAAATCACCTAATGATGCATTTCTCAGAACATATCCCTGTTGTTAAGTGATGCATCCCGTATTTAGAAGTCACCTGGTTAAATGATTTATTCACTCACTCATTTATTCCTATATTTATCCAGCACCTAAGGAACCATAGCCAGGAAACAACAATTGCATATGCACATTTTTATTCAGTCCCCCATATTTCACAATCGTAGCTCACTCTTGCCCTCTGCTCTGACTGGTGTCTGTATCCTAAATTGCTTTGGGTTAGCCTCCTTAGATGAGTCAAGTTCATTCCAGCTTCATTTTCATTCTTCAGGGCAGAGGCTTATGGTGGTAGAGTATATCTCAGCACCCAAATGCTCCTTAGATAGACATTCACTTCCTCCTTCTCTTTTCCTCCCTATTTTGTACTCCTGGCATTACCATCAGAGTTTCTGGTGCCTCTTGCTTACTGAGTCATGCCACGTTTTGTGTGAATAACGCCACTACTGCATCTCCTGCACTTTGCCATCCCTCATCACCATTCAGCATTCTCACTTCTTCTTTCAATGTGGCCACTCATCCATCTGGTTTCCATCTCCTGTTTTATGACATCTCTAATCTGTGGTCATCTCTCCAAATCCCTATATTCTTTCCATGGGATCTTACATTCCTTAGCTATCGTTTCATGATATTTTAAAAACTTTTAATATTAGTTTTATTTATATATATTTATGGTGTACAGAGTTGACTATCAGTATGTGTGTATAGCATGTGATGATAAAATCAATATTGTTAGCATGTTTGTCATTACAAACCATAATTACTTTTTTGTGTCCCTTACCCAGTTACTCCCTATTTCTGCTCCTCTTCCCTCTTTCCCACCTCTAGTAATTATGTCTGTTCTCTCCTTCTGAAAGTTCAACATTTTTTCTTTCTTTCCTTCCTTCCTTCCTTCCTTCCTTCCTTCCTTCCTTCCTTCCCTCCTTCCTTCCTTCCTTTGCTCCCATTTATGAGGAAGGAATGTGGTATTTCTCTGTGTCTGGCTTATTTCACTTTCAAGCTCATCCATGTTGCTGCAAATGGTAGAATTTCATTCTTTTTTATGGCTGAGTAGTATTCCATTGTGTAGATATACCACATTTTCCATATCCAATCTTCCATTGATGGACATTTAGTTTGGTTCCATATCTTGACTATTGTAAATAGAGCTGTGATGAACATGGGAGTGCAGGTATCCCTACGACATGACGATTTCTATTTCTTTGGATATATACCCAGTAGTGGAATTGCTGGATCATATAGCAGCTGTATCTGTAGTTGTTTGAGAAACCTCCTTACTGTTTTCCATAAAGGCTGCACTAATTCGCAGTCCCACAACAATACAGGAGGGTTCCCCTTTCTCCACATCCCTGCCAGTGTTTTTTCTCGGTTTTTTTGATAATAGCTGGTCTAGTTGGAGTGAGATGCTATCTCAGTGTGGTTTTGATTTGAATTTCCCTGATGATTGGTGATGTTAAGCATTTTTTTCATGTATCTGTTGGCCATTTGTATGTCTTTCTTTGAAAAATGTCTATCCAGCTCCTTTGCCCATTTTTTAATTGGATTATTTGGTACTTTTGTTTGTTTGTTTTTCTTTTTACTGTGAAGTTGTTTGAGTTCCTCGTATATTCTGGATATTAATCCCTTGTCAGACGTATCATTTGCAAATATTTTGTCCCATTCAGTAGGTTGCCTTTTCACTCTGTTGATTGTTTCCTTTGCTGTGCAGAAGCTTTTTAGTTTGATATAATTCCATTTGTTTATTTTTTCTTTTGCTGCTTTTGCTTTTGGGGTTTATTCATAAAGTCTTCGCCCAGTCCTACTTCCAGAAATGTCTCCCCTATGTTTTCCATTAACAGTTTTATAGTTTCAAGTCTTACACTTAAGTCTATGTGTAAAAATATTAAAAGTTTACACAGAAGAGCCTTTACTTCATTTTCCACGACCACTACTGATGAGCTGTAAGCAGGGGAGGGAACTGATTTAATTTGCATTTTTAAATATTTCTCTGCCTAGTATGAAGAAGTGATTGGAATTACAGTGGAAGTGAAGAGATCAGTTAGAGGAGCTGTTGCATTATTTCACATAAGATAATGAGCTGGTTTTCCCCAGGATCATAAAAATGGGTACAGGGGAAAACAGATTGATTCATTTGAAAAACATATGGGAGCTTAAAAGTAACTTTAGTGGATTTCTGGTTTCAGCTCCAGCAGTTAAGATCTTGGAAACAGTCAGTCTTATTCTTAGAATAACAATAAAAACCTAAACAAACTGAAATCAAAGCTTTTTCCTGGACCTGTAGAGAACTGAAGCAAACTCAGTTTGTCATAGGGAAAACTCTCAGTCCCAAATTTTGGGAGACAGGTAAATCCAGAGAGTCAGAGTGGAAATATACTTACCTGGAGCCAAAAACTCACAGGAACACTGAAATAGTAATTTTTTTTTTGTGACCAGTAAGGGGATTGTAACCCTTGGCTTGGTGTTGCCCGCACTGCGCTCAGCCAGTGAGCGCACCGGCCATCGCTATATAGGATCCAAACCTGCGGCTTCAGTGCTCCCAGCGCCACACTCACCTGAGTGAGCCACAGGTTCAGCCCTGAAATAGTAATTTTGATGAGTGTGGACCAACATGAGAAAGAGAATCTCCTGGGATTCATACACCATCATGAGTTTAACTTCCAGAAACCCCACCAGGCTCTCACAGTAAAGAGCCAAGAAAGATCCACTTGAAGCTCTGGCATAGAGAGGGAGAGAGTACATTGTGAAATATCTCCCAAGCATTCTCCATAACAAAGGCCCACATGCTAGGAAAAATGACTTTTCCAAAGACTCATCCCACATTGAGGAAGGACATTTCTTCTCCTGCAGCCCTTTTTACCTTCTTGTCTCACCTAAGAGGGTAAACAAAGGTAAGAAATACTTGTAAAGGTCAGAGCCCATGGATGCAGGCACATTATAATATTGAGATATAATGTTGATTATAGAATGTTTCCCCTCACCCATTCCTTACCACACCAACAAGGCTCTGGTGTTACAATGGATTGCAGCTGACAGAGCTGAAACATAAGCTAGCTGAGGGCCGGCCCAGTGGCGCACTGGAGAGTGTGCCATCTGGGGNAAAAAAAAAAAAAAAAAGAAAAAAAAAAAAAAAAAAAAAAAAAGCTAGCTGAGGTTTTAAGGAAGCTCAAAGACAACAAGGTAGATAAGAACGAGGACACGTGTTTGGCTTTCAATAAAAGATTAGAAGGTATGCCAGAAGACAAGAATAGACACAATCTGAAGAGACAAGCAAGCATCAGACACAGACTCAGACATGACACAGGTGCTGGAATAACCAGACCAGGAATTTAAAATAACTATTATTTATGTGTTAAGGGCTCTAATGGAAAAAGTAGACAACATGCAAGAACAGATGGGAAATGAGAGCAGAGAGATGGATAGTCTAAGAAAGAATCAAAAGGAAATGCTAAAATTCAAACCATAGTAACACAAAAGAAGAATGCCTTTGACAGGCTTATTAGTAGACTGGACACTGAAACACAAAAAGAAAAAAGAGTAAAAGAAAAAAAAATGAATAGAACATCCAAGAACTGTGGGACAATTTGAAAAGCTGTAACATATGTGTAATTGGAATACCAGAGGAGTAATAAGAAAGAATAGAGGGGAAGAAAACTGGAAGTAATAAGAACTAAGAAGTTTTCATAACTAATGATAGCCACCAAAGCACAGCTCCAGGTGAGCACCTAACAGGACAAAAAATCTACATCAAAGCTTATAATATTCGAAATGACAAAAAATAGAGAAAATATGAAAAGAAAGCAGGAGTAGGGGAGAAATGCATCACATATAGAGGAAGAAGGGTAAGAATTACCATGAACTTATCAGAAATCATGCAAGCAAAAAGAGAGTAGAATAAAAATATAAAGTGTGACAAAAATATAACACCAACCTAGAATACTGCATCTGGTAGAATTATCCTTCAAAGTGAAGGGAAAATGAAAAATTTGTCAGACAATCAAACTCTTAGAGATTTTACCATCAGCAGACCTGCTGTGTAAGAATGTTAAAAGAATTTCTTCAATGAGTAAAAAAATTACGTATGTCAGGAACTCAAACTGTATCAAGAGAGGAAGAATGTAAAGAGGAAATTAGTGAAGATAAAACACAATCCTATTTTTTTAATTCTTAGTTGATCTGAAAGGTAAGTGATTGAAGTAATCATAGTAACAATGCCTTGGGTGCTCATTGCACATGGATAAGTGAAACAAATGACAGAGATGTCTTAAGGGATGGGAGGAATTTGGAATATTCTGTAATAACAGAAGGTAATAATAGCACCACATGTGATGTGGCATAGTATTATTTAAATATAGGCTTAGATTAGTTAAAAATGTATATTGCATATCAAAGGCAACTACTAAGAAAATTAAAAAATATATATAATTGATATACTAAGAGAGGAGATGAAATGGAATTCCATAAAATACTTAATTACAACCAGAGAAAGCAGAACAAGAGGGTGGGGAGAGAAACCAAGAGCAAGTGTAATGAATAGAAAATAATTGGACACACAATACCTATTACCTATTAATCCACCTATGTAAATAATCACTTTATATGTAAATATTTAAATATTCCAACAAAAAAGAGAAAACAAACAAGATTGAGCTATATGTTGTCTAGAAGAAACCAGCTTCAAATATAAAGGTTTAGATATGTTAAAAGTAAAGATATGAAGGAACTTATACCTTAATAACATAGATCAAAGAAAGCTGAAGTAGCTATACTAATTTCAGACCAAGCACACCATAGAAGAATAAAAATGATCAGGGATAAAGTGAGCATTTTATAATGATTAAGGGACCAGTTCTCTAAGACATACCAATTCTGAGTGTGTATGCACCTAGGAGTGTGAGGGTTGACTGATAGAACCGCACATAAAAATAGGTGAATCCAATACCACAACTGGAGACTTCAGCTCTTTTTATTCTGTGATTGATAGATTAAGCAGAGAGAAAATCAGTAAGGATATAGTTGACCCAAACTGAGTATCAATCAAGTTGATTTAATTGATATTTATAGAATACTCCATTTAACCACAGTAGACTGTGCAGCTTTTTCAAGTTTGCAGGGATTATTCACCAAAATGGACAAAATTCAGGGCCATAAAACACACCCCCACAAATTTTTAAAGATTGAGATTATAGAAAGTATGTTCTCAGTCTACAATGGACTGAAACTAGAAATCAATAACATAATAATAACAAAACTCTCAGATTAAGTAACATATTTCTAAATAACACATGGTTCAAGAAAGAAATCTTAAGAGAATTTTAGAAGATACTTAGAACTAAATGAAAATGAAAATGTGACTTAGAATTTATGGGACACAGTGAAAGCCATGTTCAAAGGGAAAGTTACATCATTAAGAGCATATATTAGAAGAGAAGAAAGATATAAAATCGATAATCTGAGCTTTCACCTCAGGAAACCAGAGAAAGACAAGCAATTTAAGGTAAAAAAGGAAAAGAGAAGAAATAATATAAATCAGAGCAGCAATCAATGAAATTATAAACAGGAAAACAATAGAGAAAGTCAATAAGCCTAAAAACTGGCTCTTTGAAAAAATCAATAGAATTGATAAATTTCCACTGGGCTAAGAGAAAGAGAGAGAAGACAAAAATCATTAATATTTAAAATGAAAAAGAGGTCATTATTTCTGATCTCATGGACATGAAAAGGATAGTCAAGGCATATCATGAACAATTATAATAGCTTAGAAGAAATGAACCAATTCCTTGAAATAGACAAATTTCCAAAAATCATATAAGAAGAAATAAATAGGACTACATTTATTAAATAATTTAAATCAGAAATTAAAAAACTGAAAAAGAAATGACCAGGTCAAGATGGCTTCATTGGTGAATTCCACCAAACTTTTAAGGAAGAAATGAGACAAGTTCTCCATGGTCTCTTCCAGAAAATGTAAGCAGAACGAATATTTCCTAACTCATTCTGTAAGTGCAGTATTACACTACTACTAGAACCATATAAAAACATTATAAAAGAAACACCACTGATGAATATCTCTCATGAACATCAATCCAAACATCCTCAACAGTATATTAGCCACTTGAATATAACAATGAATAAAAGGATTATAAACCGTGACCACCTAGGATTTATGCAAGGTATATAAGGCTGGTTCCGCATTAGAAATTTAATCAGTGTAATCCAACACATCAACAAGCACAAGAGGAAAAATACTGTAATTCAAATTGATGCAGGAAAAGCATTTGACAAAATTCAACATCCATTCACGATACAAACTCTCAGTAAAATAGGAATTGAAAAGAAACTTCCCGAACTTGATAAAGAATACCTCCCAAAACATACAAGTAATATACTTAAAGGTGAAATCTCGAAGCTTTCCTGCTAAGATGAGTAACAAGGCAAGGATGTCAGGTCTCATCACTCCTGTTCAACACTGTAGTGGAAATTCCAACTTGTGCAAAAAGACAAGATAGAGAAACAAAACTTATATACACAGGGAAGGAAGAAATAAAACTGCCTTTGTTTGCAGATGACATTATTTTCTATGCAGAAAAACCTAAACAATAGACAGAAAGCCTCCTGAAACTAACAAGCAAGTATAGAAATGTCACAAAGATATCAAGTCAGTTGTTTCCCTATATACCAGCAACGTACAATTGGAATTTGAAATTAAAAAGCAATGCCAACTGCACAGTAAAAAAACAAATAACTCAATTAGAAAATGAGCAAAGGAGCTGAACGGACATTTTTTGAAGGAAGACATACAAATGGCCAAAAGGTACATGAAAAAATGCTCACATCACTAATCATCTGGGAAATGCAAATTAAAACCACGTTGAGATATCATCTCACCCAGTTAGACTAGCTATTATCAAAAAGATTGAGAATAGCAAACATTGGTGAGGATGTGGAGAAAAGGGGAACCCTTCTATTGGTGGGACTGTAAATCAGTACAGCCACTATGGAAACAGTATGGAGATTTCTCAAACAACTACAGATAGATCTACCATATGACCCAGCAATCCCACTTCTGGGTGTATATCCAAATGAATGGAAATTATCATGTTGAAGGAATACCTGCACTCCCATGTATCATTGCAGCTCCATTTATAATAGCCAAGATATGGAACCAACTTAAATGTCCATTGATGGATGACTGGATAAGGTATACAAACACAATAGAATACTACCCAGCCACAAAAAAAGAATGAAATTCTGCCATTTGCAGCAGCATGGATGAGCTTGGAGAAAATTATGTTAAGTGAAATAAGCCAGGCACAGAGGGAAAAAGTACTGTATGTCCTTACTCATATAGGGGAGCTAAGAGAGAAAGAAGGTAGGAAAGACCATAGTGGTGTGTTGGACTTGCAGAGGGAGAGACCAGACATATGGTTGCTAGAAGTTGGGGGCAGGGGAGGGGGGAAAGGGAGTTGGAGAGAGGTTGGTGGGGGACACGAGGAATAAGTGCAATTTGAGGTGGTGGGCATGCTGATCACCATATCTTGGGCACAGGTGCTGACGGTCAGCTGTGTGCCCCATGAATATTTATAATCAATAAAAAATAAATAAAATTAAAAAAAAATCAATGCCATTCACAATAGTACCAAAAAATGAAATATGAATTAGATATGAATCTAACAAATTATATACAGGATCTACCTGTGAAATACTACAAAACTCTGGTAAAAGAAATCAAAGAAGATCTAAATAAATAGAAGATATTCTGTGCTCATGGATTAGAAGACTCAATATTGTAAACATGTCAAATTTTCCAAACTTGAACTACAGATATGATGTAATCCCGAACAAAATCCCCACAAGTTGTTTTGTAGGTATTGACAAACTGATTATTCTGAAGTTTATATGGAAAGACAAAAGACCTGGAAAGGCCAAACAATATTGAAGAAGAAAAAAGTTGAAGAACTCATATTGCCCGTTTTCAACAATTATTTTAAAGCTACAGTAATTAAAGTAGCATGGTAATGGAGAAAAAAATAGGCAGATCAGTGGAACAGAATTGAGAGTCCTAAAATATATTCACGCATGACCGAGCAAGGGCAATTCAATAAAAAAAGAGTAGCCTTTTTAACAATGGTGCTGCTAAAAATGCAAAACACATGAACCTTGAGATAGACTATACCTTTCCCAAGAATTAACTTAAAATCAATCATAGACATAAATGTAAAATGCAAAGCTGTAAAACTTCTAGAAGAAGAAAACATTGTAGAAAACTTAGGTGACCTTGGGTTTGGCAACGCATTTTTAATTAGAGTACTAAAACCATAATCCAGTAAAGAAAAATTGATAAGTTGTATTTAATTAAAATTGAAAACTTCTTTTTTTTTTTCCTTTAAATTTTTATTTTGTCGATATACAATGTGGTTGATTATTATGGCCTATCACCGAAACCTCCCTCCCTCCTCCCTCTCCCCCCTCCCACCCAACAATGTCCTTTCCGTTTGCTTGTTGTAACAACTTCAAAGGATTGTAGTTGTTATATCTTCTTCCCCCCCACCCCCAGTTATTTTTTGTGTGTGTGAGTGAATTTATTTATTTATTTTTAGCTCCCACCAATAAGTGAGAACATGTGATATTTCTTTTTCTCTG
>NW_007733228.1:48507-56789 GCF_000696425.1 Galeopterus variegatus
CAATGAACATTGGGGAACAGGTATACCTTCGACTTGATGATTTCCATTCCTTTGGGTATAAGAGAATAAAATGACAAACCACATACAGGGAAAAGTGTTTTCTAAACACATATCTGATAAATGACTGGTGTCAAAATATAGACTCACTTTTCTTTAGCTTCCACATATGAGTGAGAACATGTGATATCTATCTTTTTGTGCCTGTTTTATTTCACTAACATAATGTCTTCTGGGCTGACCCATGTTTCCATAAATGACATGAAGTTATTCTTTTTTATGACTGAGTAGAATTTAGGTTACTAGAGGATGGAAAGGGTGGAGGGAGTGGGAATAGGGAGAGGTTGGTTAACAAAATTACAGCTGGATAGGAAGAATAAGTTCTAGAATTCTACAGTAGTGCTAAGTGTCTACAGTTAACAATAATTTATTGCATATTCTCAAATGGCTAGAAGAGTTTAATGCTCTCATCACACAGAAATGATAAATGTTTGAAGTGATGGCCATGCTAATTACCCTGATTTGATCATCACAAAGTATATACATGTATTGAAATATACCTCTGTACCCCATAAATATGTACAATTGTTATATCAACTAAAAAATAAAATTAAACAAAAAGAAAAAAAATATTTGGAGAACTCTTAACATTCAACAACAATAGAGCAAACAACCCAATTTAAAAAATGGACAAAAGATTGGACCAGACAACTCACCAAAGAACTTCAATGTCCAGCATCACATGTCATTAGGGAACTGCATATTAACAACGAGATACCACTATGCACCTACTGGAATGCCTAAAATCCAAAACACTGACAACATCAAATGCTGATGAGGATGTGGAGCAACAGGAACTCTCATTCATTGCTGGTGGGAATGTAAAATGGTACAGCCACTTTGGAAAATAGGCTGGCAGTTTCTTACAAAGCTAAGCATAGTCTTATGAAACAGCAATCACACTCCCAGGTATTTACTCAAATGAATCAAAAACATGTCCGCACAATCACCCGCACACAAGTGTTTTGGCTGCTTTATTTATAATTGTAAAAACTGGGTGCAACTAAGATGTCTTTTAGTAGGTAAATGTATATACAAACTATGGTACATCCAGACAGTGGAATATTATTCATTGATTAAAAAAATATGCAATCAATCTATGTAAACTTTAATGTATACTAGTAATTGACAGAGGCCAGTCTCAAAAAGCTAGATACTGTATGATTCCAACTATGTGATATTCTGGAAAAAGCAAACTATAGAGATAAGTACAAAAAAGAGTGGTTGACAGTGGTCAGGTAGGGGGAGGGTGGAATAGTTGAAACGGGATTTTTTAGGGCTCTGAATCTGTACTGTATTATACTGTCATGGTGGACACATGACATTATACACTTGTCAAAACCCATGGAACTTTATAGCACAGAATAAACGTTAATGTATTAAAAGTTAATATAAAAATAATGCATTACAACAAAACAGAATCCAGGATGGAATTGAGAATGTGGCAAAATCATATAACTTTGTTACAAATGCGTGAACCAACTTCACTGAAAGGAGTCAGAGAAGGGTCGTGACCTAAGTAAGTTTGGAAATGAGTGGAGTACTCCCAAGGGTATCGGTTAACAATGCCGGTACTGATGTTATATACACATAAACTAGAATGAACAATTAAGTATGTGGAGAACTGATGGTGTGAGCTGGGTTTCTCACTGTTGGAGAGAGCTTACAGATAAACTAGGGAAGAAAGCTGGAATGATGTAAGGAGTATTGGATTAGAGTTAGAGACATCAGTATGAACTCATATTTAGCTTAATATAGATACAGATGTGTGCACTTAGAAATATTTATAGATATGTATATATACTGGGTCAGCTGAAAGGACCTAGAAGCAAGGACACCACAGTAGCAATGAGCACACCTGGTGCCCAGATCTTTGTTTCTAGTATTAATCCCCAGTTAAAAAACCAGGGCTCCTTAGAGACATGGCCGATTCCAGGACTGTGGCAGAAAATAGGCAAGAGGGTCTTAGGGCATCTTGCAGTGCCAGAAAGTCAGGAAGTGCTTAAGTAAAACTTCAATAATGATGGGAGTATGTTAAAGGGACACAGGAGCTAACTGAAAGAGCTTCTAATCGCCACAGCTAAAGCAACCTGAGCAATAACAAAAAACAAAGTAGTAAAGGATTATAACCTAAAGGATCAAATTCGTACATGTCCACAAGTCCATACTAATAAATGAGTAAATAAATAAATGCAGGAGAAGTGCCAGCTCCTCAGAAAAATACCAAATACTTTACATAGCATAAATTATGAGCATAATTCCTAACTCCTTAAGTGTAGGCTGCAGATAGTGACTTCTTTCAAAGGGCACAGTATGGAAGGGATGGGAAAAGAGGAACCTTCAAGTGGAGAAACCTGACATCGCGTCCTCGGGCAGGTGATCACGGTCAACATCAACAGTCTAAGTCGTGTTGACGGTATGGACCCTTGAGACGATGTGGTGAGAGGGGCACTTACCTCTGTGGTCTTGCTCCCGCAAACCCCTTTCTCTTCCAAGTGAGGAAAGCCCATGGGGGAGGATGTGTCTTGCCTGCAGTCACAGAGTCAGTAAAGGCTCCCAGCTCAGTGTTCTGTTTTGTCACTTTGTCTCATTAAATTTTCTATTATTTTGTGTTCTCTCTTCCCTCTCAAATATCCGTAAGGTAAATATATACAGTTAGTGGTTTAAATAAAGAAAATTACACAAGATGCCACAACAAGGTTGTGCTGTCAGAGGTCACCTTTGGGTGTTTTCCTTCCTCTTTCACACTGTTCCCTGTAACCCCTTCCAGCATCCTCCTCTCCCCCCAAACCCCTAAACAGATATTGTTACCCTGGAAACCTAAATTAAGTGTGTATTTATATTTTAATTGGATTCAACACCATGAAAAAGCAAGGTTGTGCTGTCAGAGGTCACCTTTGGGTGTTTTCCTCCCTCTTTCACACTGTTCCCTGTAACCCCTTCCAGCATCCTCCTCTCCCCCCAAACCCCTAAACAGATATTGCTACCCTGGAAACCTAAATTAAGTGTGTATTTATATTTTAATTGGATTCAACACCATGAAAAAATCTTTAAGGTCAAAGTTATATCTTTGTCTTTCACAAAATAAAATGAAGTTTCGAAGTCATGGCTTTGAAAATACATGACTTTAGTGTGGTAGGTTTGCTTTGGTGTGGAGGCCCTTACTCAGCTGTAGTCCATGGGAATGTGTGTTGGCACTCGGAAGTTCTCCTCCTGAACACATGGAGGAATTGGCTTCTGTATTAAACCCAATGTTATGACACATCTTATAAAAGCTATATGAAGGTTTTCTGGCACACATTTTTTTGGTTCATTATTGATTATGAAGAAAATGTTGAAAATTGGCAGAAAAATAGAAATGATCACTTCCATTACTATGTTCTGAAAAGACTAAAATGAGACTCTCTGTCACATTCTATAAAATATAAACAGGCTTAGCTATACTTAAGGTGCTGCTTAACTGAGGCATTCCAAGCTGGGGCTCTAAAATTTCTTTTGCCCTCAATTAAGATACACTTAGCCCTGAGTCCTGCCTATAATTATGATTAAGGGTTTTCTAAATTTGGACTTTTCAGTTTGGAATATAACTGAAAATTTCTGAAACCACACTATAAACATTTTTTCTTTCTTTCTTCTTCTTTTTTTTTTTTTGCTATATAGTCAACTTTCTATTTACAGAAATAAAAGCATATTCACTGAGTTGTGGTAAAAGCACTAAACAACATATGCCACAAACAACTTGACAAGATCTGCTCCTGACCCAGGCAGGCCACACGTAGGACAGCTCTTCCATGCTTCTAGGCCAGTCATTTCTCCATGCATTGCTTGAAATGAATCTTCCCATCTCCTGTCTGGGTCTCTTCTGGTCCATTTTCCATTGTACAGCCAGAGAGAATGTTTTTAAATGAACCCAGTTATGTCACTTCCATTTGTAAATCCCTTCAATGGCTCTTGCATGCCCACAGGCTCAAGTCCAAAGTTGTTACTGTAACTTGTTCCCATCACACGTCTCCAGTCCCTCCTCTCTGTGCATCATGCCGTCAAACCACAGATGCGTCTCTGAGATGCTGCTGTGCTCTCTCCGCACCATCGCCCACACTGCCTCAGTCTGTCACACTTCCAGCCTCACCTAATGATTCCGACCAACCTTTGGATGTCTGTGCATCCTAGGAAACTTCCCTGAGAGCAAAGCCAAGACTAGATACACCTGTGGGATTATAGCATTTGATTTTTCTTGCCCAGTGTCCTTTATTTATTCTTAATCATTTTTTGGTACCAGAAGCATTTTGTGTGTGTGTGAGAGAGAGAGCTTATTATCTCCAGAACTAGTGATTCTGGTTAGGTGCATTCATTCATTCATTCGTGTTCAAATACTTAGTGAGCACCTGTCGGGTGGTATGGGTATTCTTCTAGGGTTCAGAGATTAGCAACTAGGTGCTTGGGATACAAAACAATTCTTGCTCTCATGAAGCTATTTTTTTTTTCTCCTGAGGGTTGGAAACACAAGAAGTAAGTGAACTAAATAATATTTTATGGGATGATCACTGCTTTGGACAAGAGGAATGGAACAGGATATGGAGTTTGAGAGAGAAGTGGTAGGAGATATCACTTGAGAGTTTTAAGCAAAAACTTGAAGGAGGAGAGAGAGTCAGCCATGGGGATTCTGGGGGAAGCACATTCCAGCCAAGATCCTAAGTTCTTAAGGTGAGGGAGTACCTTAGAGGGTAGAGAGACAGCAGGAGGACCAGTGGGCCTGGTGTGGGGTGGGTACAGGGAAGAGTCGTAGGAGATGAAGTCACAAGCAGGAGGGACTTTTGGGCCAATGTAAGGACTTGTCTTGCTAGTCTTGTGGCCTTGCCTTCTCTTTCTTGATCTGGGGAGATATGACCTATTCTGGCCTACCCTTTCACTGCCTCCTGTGGATGTAGTGGCCGAGGCAGGACCAGTCAGCACTGGTGAGTTTAATATAGACACTGCTCAGCACCTAAAGGGATAGGGAAGGGAGACATGACTCTTGTCACTGTGAGATTCTTACTTGTGAAACACTGTAAGGCTCGAGCAGACTCTGGCTGCATTTTTGTCACATGTAAGGATCTTGTTCAGAAATACAGTTAGTGGGGATGAAACTGTTCCATGAGAGAGACAAAGAAAAACATCCCAAAGACATCGTTTGAGATCCTGTGTCCAGTGTCGGCTGAAGCCAGATCCTGTCTGGAATTAATATTCAAAGTAAAGTTTGTTTAAGTTAGAGTTAAATTTCTGTCACTTGCAAGCTAGAATCTTTACTAACACACCTCACAATGATCCAAGATCACCCTCTAATTTTCTGAGTTTGTAAATATCAATGTTGGGGCAGGCCCTGGTTCCATATACACATCACCCAGCTTCAGCAGCTCCTGACTCAAGGCAACCGTGTTTTGTCCATAGGCCTATCCACAGCCCTATCCACTTCCCGTCCTCCCCAACGATTTATAGCAAATCACATACTTCATATAATAATATCTGTAAGTATCTCAGTGTATCTCTCAACGATTAGAACTCTTTTTAAAAACAGAACCACAAATTAGTATGCCTAAAATAACAATAATGATTTTTTAATAGAATGTATTAATTTAGCAGAATGACAATTTTCGAGGGTGGCACGAAGGCTGTATCACTACTTCCTTGCTCCCGGTTTGTGCTCCTAAGTCATAAATATTTTCCATTTGTCCTGATTTCTCTCTGTGCTAAGAATATCTGGTACTATTGATTTTGAGTTTCACTAGAAGTAAAAAGAAAAGAAACCTCTTGATATTGATTTAAAGAAGTGGGGAGACTACAAGGTAATTCTAATTAGGTAATTTAACATCCTTTGCATTGAATATTAACTACTGCCTATACTTTCCTTTACAGAGATGTTGCAATGTTTGTCCTAGTCCAGAGCCAAAAGCTTTGACCTGAATAATACTTTGAAAAGAATCCTTGGTAATTTCCTACTGGTTCGTGTGGTCCCCACTGTTTGAAGCCTCAGAGTATTTGTAATGAGTAATGATTTGTAAATTGTTCTGGAGAAATTGTTACCTTGATACAAACAAAGGTAGAACTCCTGTTATTAAAATCCACCAAAAGCTTCCCACTGACTACCGGTAAACACATAGGATGTGGTGACAAAGCCAGCTCCTGCCATGTACTTCCTGTGCCACAGCTGAAAACTATGGTTCACTTATCTTTATATCCCCACATTTAAGAGTGCGTAGTAAATGCTTAACAAATTTTGAAGAAACAAGAATAAGAAAGTTGGTTAAAAGCTCATCAATTTTAAGCTCTCTCTTGAATGACAACCATAAGGTTTTGGGGACTGTACATGCTCAAATAGCTTCCCCAAGATGACTGGCATAAGTAGTTGTCAGTACTTTTCTCTACAGCCCTCAGGGAGAGTATTCCTACACAACAGCTGGGGTAGCTGGACTTGCTAACAGACCTGAAAACAGGTGACCCCCCTTGACTGTTCATGCTTTCTCTCTAGAGGATGAGGCTGGCATCATGGTGTCCTCAGAGATGTTCTGTGCAGTAAAGATGGTGGTGCAGCTTGACCCTGTAAGTGCCATGAAGAACACTTGCCAAGTATTTAAGGCTTCTAGGCTGAGAATGTTATTGATAAATTTCCTTAGATTGAAGAAATGTAAGTCATAAATGCAACATGACCCCACACTTTTTGAGGCTTATGATGAAGTGATTCTCATAATGGTGTTGATGCTTTCCACATGTGACAAATTGTCTAGATTCAGAGATCATATTCTAAATAATACTGGCACTTCTGAATAGTTTGGGTCAATGGTGATTTCCAACATTATGTGCCAAATGTGAGAGGAAGACCATAATGAAATGAGAACAGCACACATGGAAGAATAGAAGAGTGAGATCAGCAGCCCCATGTTTTGTTCACACTCTTCAAATTGACTCTGGTTAACGTCCGTGTATGCAGCACAGTTCGTCCTCCACCCCCACCTCCAACCCATCATTCTGATTAAACTCTCAGATAGAAGGAAGGTGGAAAGGACATCACCTGTCTCCCCTGGCACACAGCACAATTTAAAATAGAGTTACATTCTCTACTCATTTACGTGGGTCTCTCTTGACCAGGACATAAAATATCTGTTATTTTAGGAAAATTATAAACAAGAAAATTTTAATTTTATTATCATTTATTCCATTCCTAATGCTCTTCGTTTATTCTTCTAGATCCAAGGTTCTTACTTATATTGTATTCCTTCTGCCCAAAGAACTTAGTTTAATTTTTCTTATAGAGAACTCCTGATGGCAAAGAATTCCCTCATATTTTGCCTCACACAGTATTTCTGCATCACTTTTGAAGTTTATTTTCACTAGATACAGTGTTTTTTTTTTTTTTTTTTGTTCTTTCACCACATTAAAGATCTTACTCCATTGTGTTCTTGCTTCCATGGTTTCTGATAAGAAGTCTGCTGTAATTCTTATCTTTGTTGTTCTGCTGGGAGTGGTCTCGATCAGCCTTCTTGTTATTATCAACTTCCCCTACCCAGGGTAAAATCAATTAAATTTAAATTTCTCACTAAAAATAAAAGTTAAAAAACAAGGAATGACTTTTTTTTTCAGTGAAAGTTATGATTTGGAGAGCCACAGACCACTGCCATATATAATATGCTTTTGCCTGCTTCCCCCTTTCTTTCAAGAACCAACTTAAATTACTTCAAGGGCAGTGCCAGTCCTGCTGAGAATGCGTGCTGTCTACACAATGCAACTTTCTTCTTCAGCTTCTATAAGACACACTGTCGCCTTTGGTTTTAATTTAAAATTTTTTAATCATGGTAAAAAAACACATAACATAAAATTTACTCTCTGAAGTATATTTCATGTGTTGTTAATGGATTTTCAGGTCATCCTTGTTCAGAGACCATGCTAATCTTCTTTGTATCTTTCCAATTTTAGCATATGTGCTGCCAAAGTGAGCACACTGCCTTTGGATTTTTGGCAGTTTGAATGTGATATGCCTGTGTGTGTGTGTGTGTGTGTGTGTGTGTGTGTGTGTATTTCATAGTCATTCTATTTGTTATTCTATAAGATTCTTTATATAAGAAAACTATAAGACTATAGTTTAGTGTCTGTCAGTAGTTTGGGAAAATTCCTGGCCATAATTTCTGGAAATAATTCTGTTTTCTGTCTCTCATTCTTTTTTTTTTTTTTTTTTTTTTTTTTTTTTTTTTTTT
>NW_007733228.1:56799-75800 GCF_000696425.1 Galeopterus variegatus
GCGCCTCGCTCAGCCAGTGAGCGGGAACCGGTCTGTATGTGGGATCCGAACCCTCGGCGGGAGCGCTGCCGCGCTTCTCAAGCGGCGCACTAGCGCAGTGCGCCACTGGGCCGGCCCCCCCAGAAGTTTTTTTTGAGATACTTTTCTTCACCTGACCTTGTAGATCCTGACCTGTACAGACATAGCTTGATAATCGAAGAAGCCCTACGCAGTATTCTGAAGTCTGTTGCAAATCCCAACTACCACAGTAGCTCCAAACCCCAATTTTCCCTGGCGGCTCAGAAACCGTGCCTTACTCTGTTTGGTATTCCCCTCTCTGTGCTAGCATCTGGGAAGTCCCTCTAGACAGAATGAAGATAATCATGATGCTCATATCCTTTGTTTCCTTCTTTCAGGGATGACAATCCTGCACTGCCTGTTATCTAATGCCTGAAAACAGTTATTTAATATATTTTGTCTAGTTTTCTAGTTGCTTCTGAAGGGAATACCTGCCTATTAAAATCGACTTAACCATGGCCATATAAAGAATGCATGATTGCCTAAGGCATCACATCTGTTTGCCTGAGGATCTGCGTCCTACTGGCCTGCATGCTTCCTAATATAAAAATGAATCTTTTAATTACAAAAGGGCCAGTCTAGTGTTCAGATCACAATTTCCATAAATTCAATATCAGCTTGTCTTTTTCAGTTGCACATCTTCTGTTGACATTTTGTGTTCAATTGCTTTGGCTCTATCATCTTTCTATTCACAAGAATTTCGGAAGGCATGCTAGTTTTCTGTTATGAAAACAGAGGAGGCAGTAACACCTGTGGTAACTTCCCACCTTCCCTCCGGGCCTGTACTTACCTTCCTGAAAGCATCTTTGGAGGTACTCTTAATGCACAAAATTGTTCCAAACTCCTTCTTTTGTTTCTAAGACCCTATACCATATTAGAAACCAGACAAGAGATCAAGTCAGCTGGTTTAGTCTGCAGAGCAGTGGGTACGTAGGTGGTTTTCCTGAATCAAACTCAGAATGCTTAGAGTTGAGGGGTAAATATAAGAAGTGTACTGAGAATTGAATTTAAAAAAGCATGAACAAAATAATCTGACAAGGAAAAACTAGTGCACAGTAGTTCATGACACATATATGGTTTTCAAGTAATATTTTTTAATGATGTAAGGAAGAAATTAATGAATCTGGTTCAGATACTCAGTGAAGAAAATACATGAAGCAGAAGTTTAGATGGGTAAACAAGAGATGGTCTAACTCCAGAGATGTGGAGTCAATACTCATAGTAACAATATTACTAATACTAGTTCACATTTATAGGGTGCTTTAAGGTATAAGTAGCACATAGTTAAGTGCTATAAATTTTTTCACATATTGGACGTTAAGTGCTTTACTGTTATTTACTATATGCTCCCTTGATCTTTTAATTCACTTAGGGTTATTATTAATATTATCACCATTTCCATATAACAAAGTAAATATCCAAAGAAAGTTGGAGCTTCAGTAATTCACCTAAGGTCCCTTCCAGCCAGTAAGAAGTACAAGCTAGGATTGCAAGTGAGACAAGCCACACAAGAGTGCACATTTCTAATCACGGTGTTCTACTGAAGTCTATGTAGTGGAGCTTTTATATGCACGCAGTCTGTTTTTGTGGGTGGCCAAAGCCCATTTAGAGACTTCTGGAAGGGATGGTCTGGATCCTATACTTGTAATTGCTTCTTTTCATGTTCCAGTTGACAGTTCTCCCTGTTTCCCTCCTGCCGTCCTTCAGCCTGTGTCTCAGCTGGGCTAGAAGCTTGTCTCAGCTGGGCTAGACAGCTGTCTCACATCACTTTGCTTGGAGTTTGCTGTTGAATTTATCAACTCCTGTACACATGGGTTGTATTCAAAAAGGGTAAATTCTGACAGAAGCCAAGGAACAGATCAGCAATTAAGCACATAACACAACACATATTAAATTCAGTCAAAACATGAAGCACAAAAACTCAATAAAATGCAAAAGAATTATGAAGACATATCTAGTGTGCACTCTCTGTGCCATAAACAAACTTATGACTTCATTAAATTCAATATTCAAAGGAAAATTAAACAATGATGGGAAAGTCATTATCTAGTTACCCTTTAGCAGCTGTCTAGGAAAATTTTCCTCTGATTTTTATTTATAAAATTTCAACTAAACACAACATAATTATAGCTGCAGAGGTAAAAATCTCCCTAAACAGATGTCAAATGATTTTAACAGGACACTGTTGTAATTCATCACCCTGCCATCACATTTTCATGAAATAAAGCACTGGCAATCTTTCAAGTTCCTTCCCTTTGTCATGAGCCTTTATACTTATCTCCATTTGTTTATGCAGTTCTTTTGCTCTTTTGTCTCCTGGGTTAAGTTTCATTAGAATTTTGAATGAAATTGAATAAAAATTAAAATGCATTTTCTTAATTCCAATTTTTGTCTTTAAAATAATATATTTATGATTATTGAGACATTTTAAATAAAGCACAGCTGTATGTTCCATGCAATGTGCAGTTAAAATAAATCTATAATTTGAATATACAAACAGGAATATAAATCAGTCTCAATGAAAAAACAACAAAAAAGATGAAAATTAACCAAACTTTAATGGAGAACTGGGACATTTAGGGTAAATGTGAGCATTAGGATATTAGACTTTTGTTTCTTTTGAATGAGATGTTTTTTACTTTTATGTCAGTATGAACCCATATGTTATTTTAGAGAACTTAGTTATAGTGGGTCAAAAGAAAAGCTGAATTTCTGATCTAATATTTATTTCATCATTGTTATTTTTATTTTCTGTTTATAAAAGTAATATATATTTATTGCAAAAAGTGGAAATATTTCACCACAAAAAATTGGTCATAGTACCAGATCCAGATAATCACTGTTAATATTTTTGGTATATCTTTCTTGTCTCTTTTCTTTCTTTGTAAGATTTATTATTATGGAAAATTCCAAACATACACTAAAGCAGGAAGAATAATAAAATAAATGTCCATGTTGCCCTCATCCAGCTTCAACAATTTTCAACCATGCTATTTTCTCCACTAATCTCTTGCAAATCCCCCTGGATTATTTTAAAGCAGTTTCATGACATATTGTTTCATCTATGAATGAGTTAGTGTCTATTTCTAGCATATGCAGTGGTTTTTTGGACTTAATTTAGTATTACATCTGTATAAGACATTTGCATGTGACCAGAGTATAGCCATGAAAGAATGTCCATTTAGAAAAATCTTGCTTTCACCTCAAATCTCTTCACTAACATCCTATTCCTTCCATCTCCATGTGGGCAACAGTTTTCATTAGCTTATGATTTGTACTTTTATTTTTTTCTTTTAAAAGTCATAGGCAGGTACATGCTTATGTTTCCTTCTTCATCTTTGTTAAATAAAATACACTGTGTCAATCACTGTTCTTTATCTTGCTTCATTGTTTGTTTAAAAATGGTTTCTTGGCTATCACTTTTTAGCAGTACATAGAAATTTCCTTCATTCCATTTTTACAGTTGCTGTAAACACGTGTGAATTTATTATTTATCCATCTATTCACGACTGATGGATGCTTCACTCATTTACAGTGTTTTGCCCCTACATATAGTGCCTTACTGAAGAAACTTAGGATACATTATCTTATATATTTGCCAATTTGCCTTTGGGACACATACCCAGAAGCAGGATTCCTCAGTTTCAGTGTGATTTAGGTGATACTTTGCTAGATAGTGCCAAATTCTCTTTTGCACAGTTAATATTTTTTATGAGAGTTTATGTTTTTCTATAGCCTTACCAAACCAGTTTATGCTGCCATGCGTTTGGATTTTAGCCAACTTGACCTAAGAAAAACATTATCTCAGTGTACTTTTTTTCCCTCAAAACTTATCAAAGCTTAATAGACCTACAGAAAAATTCACAAACCACGTATCTAGCTCAATGATTTTTCACAAAGTGAGCATACATGTATAATCAGCCTACAGTTTAAGAATTAGAACACTGCCAACACCTCAGAAGCCCCACTCAGAAACTTCATCTACCCCAAAGTAACCACTTTATTAACTTCTTGCTTATAACAGAAATATCTGGAGCTGGGTGATTTGTAAGAAAACAAAATGTATTGCTAACAGTTTCAGAGGCTGGGAAGTCCAAAGTCCAGGGAACGCATTTTCATGAGGGTCTTTGGAGGGGGCTTTACAGCAATGTGGGGGTCTCACATGCTGGAAAATGACAGAGCAGAAAGAGAGAGTCTCTCATGTGCTCTCCTTTTAAGGCCCCCAGAACCATGCCCACAACCACCATTTTTAATCCATTCACTACTGTATGGTCCTACAATCTAATCACGTCTTCAAGCTCCCACCTTTCAACTACCATAATAGGATTTTCCACTCTCTTACCAGTTACAGTGGGGATTAAGCTCCAATGACCTTGGGGGCCGTTCAATCCACTGCACATTTGAATGTATTAAAGAACTAAAATTTATTTATCCTATATTGGATAATATTATAATATGTTTAGTTTTTGCCTGTGATAAAGATTGCTGCTATGAACAACTGCATATGATTTAAAAAATGAACATATGTACATATCTGCACAATTTTTATACACATCTAGCATTAAATTAAAAATTACCAGGCATGGGCCGGCCCTGTGGCTCCCTGGGGAGAGCGCGGTGCTGGTAGCACCGAGGCCGTGGGTTCGGATCCTATGTAGGGATGGCCGGTGCACTCACTGGCTGAATGTGGTGCAGACAATACCGTTGGCGAGGGTTATGATCCCCTTACCAGTCAATAAAAAAGAAAATTACCAGGCATTCCAAGATACAGGACCATATGGGCAAAAACTAAAAAAAAGATAAGACTGTAGAATATGAGACTATAAATTTGCAGATGATCCATGTATTACAGTTATGAGAAAATGATTTTAAAAAGCCATGATTACAAAATATAGAGGAAAGATGAGTAAAATATATGAAAATATGGAAAATTTTTACAACAGAATTGGAATGCACATAAACAAATAAAATTCTAGAACTAAAAAACTATTCTACCAGTAATTAAGAACTCCACTAATGGGTTTGCCAGCCTACCAGACACCACAAGACAGAGTATTATTAAATAATATAGGTCAATCAAAAATATCTACATTAAAGCACAGAGACAAACAAGAAAAGAGAATACCTCACACTGAAATTAGTTACAGAAAAGCATGCCTGCCATTAACACCTAAATTCAATGTTATACTTCAATTTTTATCCAAAGAAATATAAAAAGGAAGAAACAAGAAGTTTAAATATTAAGAAAGAAAACAAATCCCGTCATATTGCAGAGAACATAATTGGATATATAGAAAATGCAAAATAATAAACAAGTGAACTATCGGGTCTATAAATTTAGGAAGTTTGCTGGATCTGATGTCAACATAAAATCCTTAATATTTACTTGTTCTAGCAACAAATAAAAATGAGAAAACATCACAATAGTATTAGGAAACATCAAATACCTAGGAATAAATGTTATAAAATATATATCGATCTTCTACTATGAAAACAACAAATATAGCAGAGAGATTAAATAAATAATATATAAGTGGATGTCTACAACTTCATCAATAATTATAAAATTTAAAATTGTAGATAAGAAAATTTTTTAAAAACTGATCTGTAGAATATATACAGTCAATTTGTTATTGTGGTAAAAGCTAAATGACATATAATTTGTCATCTTAATTATTTGTAAGGTATGCAGTGCAGTAGTGTTGAGTGTATTCACATTGTTGTGGAACAGATCTCCAGAACTTTTTTATTTTGCAAATGTGAAATTCTATACCCATTAAATAACAACTCCCCTTTTCACTTTCCTCCCAACCCCTGTAAGTACCATTCTACCTTCTGTCTCTGTATTTGACTACTTTGGAGACCTCATATGAGTGGAATCAGCCAGTATTTGTCTCTTTGTGACTACCTTATTTCACTTAGCATAATGTCCTCAAAGCTCAGCCATGCTGTAACACATGACAGAATTTCCTTTTTTATGTAATGGTGGAATACTGTTCCATTATATGTATATGCAGCATTTTATTTACTTATTCATCCCTCCATGGACATCTGGGCTGTGCCTACCTCTTGGTGATTGTGAATAGTGCTGGTATGAACATGGGTGTGCAAATACCCCTTTAAGACCCTGCCATCAATTCTCTTGGATAAATATCCAGAAGTGGGCTTGCTGGATCATATGGTAGTTCTATTTTTAATTTTGGGGGGAACCTTCATACTGTTTTCCATAGTGGTTGCACTATTTTACAATCTCACTAACAATGTCCAGGGGTTCTAATTTCTCCACATCCTCACAGGATGTTTTTGTTGTTGTTTACAGTAGCCATCCTAATGGGTGGTGATGTTACATGGTTTTCAAAGACACAATATTTAAGACAGTGTGATACTGACACAAAAACACATAAGCCAATGATTTCTCAATAGAGAGTTCAGGAAAACATTCATGAATACATGCCATTTTATTACATATGTAGAATTGTGGTGCAATGGGAAAGTAATGTTTTTTTTCAATTAATTGTGCCAGGTCAATTGAGTACTCATATGGAAAGAAAATCTTGCCCCGATCTATACCAAACACAAAAAGCCAACAATTCCTGATGGATTGCAGATCTCAATGTGAAACTTTTAGAATACATAAAAGAATAAATATGTTCATGATGTTGGTCTTGGAAAAGATTTTATAAACAAAATGTAAAAAGCACTAGCCATAAAAGAAAATTAATAATTTGTTTTATATTAAAATTAGAAAAAGATGAACAGTACCAACTCTCGAGTAGATGGGGCTCAACTTGATCTGTCACAGACAACTGGTTGGATTTATACTAATATGACCACTGATGTAACTTACACATACTTATGACCCTGAAATTCCAAGCCTAACTATAGAAGCAATAAAAATGTATTTAGAAGACTGATCATATAAAATTTCAAACAAAAACATAGACAAGATTGTTCATAGATAAAGTATATGATAGGCAAAAAATTAAAACACTGAAATATCAACAAGGTGAGAATTGAATCAGTTGTGATATGTTCATAAAATGAATTTATACAGCAATTATCACCAATGTACAACTTCAACCCCCAGCAAAATGAACAAACCTCAAAAAAAAAAAAATTGTTGAGGGCAAGAGACCAAAGACCTTTTACATATAGTTCAAAAAGAGGTAAAGCATGTACATTTGTAAGTCAAGATAGGGTTATATAGAGAGGAAGTTATACTGGGGCATGGAAGGAGGAGGAAAAGATGGATTTCTGAAGTGCTGATATTCTATTTCTCAATCTTGGCAATTTTTACATGGTTGTGTTCACTTTACAAAAATTCATGAAACATTTCACTTATGATCTGTGTACTTTTCTGTATCAGTGGTACTTCAAAACAACCTTATAAAAACTTGGGGTGAAAAAAAAAGAACAACCTAGGAAAAATTCTAAAGAGGCTGGATCCCAAGAAAGAAGCATGCACAAAGAAAATCCCACCAAACTGGGGTGACGGACACCATAATGTCCACTCATGTCCCCATAATTCACAAGTGGCATATTTCACATTTAACCGAGATCTGGATGATGAGGCTGCTTTTCATTTTATCACATTAATGTTCTCCTACCATACAATGAAGTCTGGATGAATATTTCAGTTTTTAAATGTTCTCTTGTCAGATTCAAAATGATCCTAGGAAAAGAAACTCTTCCTGATAGCCAAAATTTTACCAACTTAAAAGATATATTTCAGTATTTTAAAATGTCTACATATATTTCCCAATCTTTATTGCTATCAGGAAATTATTTGTGATTTTGAGAAATAAAAAATCGGAATTCTTTAATGGGGAATCAAAACAGTGGGAACATGAAAAATAGAAAATAACAATATATATTCAAAAAATTTTTGTCATATATCTGAGGGCTCTATTTAAAAACAAAATTTATTTTATGAAGAATATTAATTTGAAATATATTGTTAAATTTAATTTATATTAAACTTTGCAAAATGATAATACAGGAATAACATTCAGGCTGTGCTTGAAGTGATAAATTTAATACACATTTAGGAATGATATATATTAGGAATGTTTACATTAGTTTATTTAAAAGTAACATATATTACTAAATTTTATAAAAATCATGGAAAGCTTTTATAAAAGGAAACATTCTTTTTTTTAATGCAAATAGATTTGTTTTTAAGGAGATGAAGAATCACAAGGAATTATTTTTACAAGTTACTGAGAATAACCAACACTCTTGGTGAGCAAATGGGAATAGCAGGGATTGAAGTGAGCCTAAGTCATCAGCTCTTTGCAACTGTAGAGAAGCCACAATAGTAGAAGAGGCAAACTAAGGAGAAAGTAGACATACCCAACACCTGCATAAGGGACACAGCCTATAAACCTGCATGCCAGATTGACTCCCATATGCAGATAATTCCAGTGTCTGACCCATGACAGATGCTCGATAAAGTATTTGTTGGATGAGTAAATGGGTGAATGCATGAATAGTTCATATCAGTCCAACTGGATCTGGAACCACATACAGAGGCCAGGTCCTCCAACACTCATCGTGACCTGTTCCTCCTACTCTTACTGTTTTCAAATATTCTGGTACCCAGTGGTGTTTACTGAATTAATAAACATCAGTTTGGGCATTTTTAAGGTTCTCATCTTTTTCCAGAATTTTCTCTAGTCCCTTTTCCAGTTACACTCCACCCAGTGTCGTATGTTTTCCTCACTTGATCATTTCTGTCATATACCATATTTTGTGTTTGTATTCACTTGTGCTCATATTTCATGATGTAAATTAAAGTTTTCAAGCATTTACTTCACGTTACTTTTTAATTTCTAAGAATCCGCTTTCACTTTCATATCAATGAGCTGCAGAATATAAGAGAATGTGAATTAAAATCTAATCAGAATCCCTATATAAAAGTGAAGAAGCCATCAGAAAACAAGATATCAGTCAGCTCTTATATTGATTACTCTTCTAGATGTTCCAGGTGAGGCAGAGCGAGTCATGTGGAGCTAACAGTTTAATGAGAGAGGGAAGGCTTAAAGGAAGGAGAGAATTACAAAATCAAGCCACATGTTTAAGAATATAGAGATCAATAAAATATGTAATTGTTCTTGTTCTCATAGTCTAATGGGGAAGTCAACATGTAAATCAATATATGTAATACCATTTGCAAAATTCTACCATAGAAATAAAGGGATCATTCAGTCTCATGGCACTCTAGCATGCTTAATTTTAATTACTTGTGAAGCTTTCTTAGAAAGGTCACTAAATTCATCTGTTGCTTTTCCCTCTCAAATGTAGACCTTGTGATTTTGTAGCAAGGAATTCTTCCTTCCTTGGTGAGGCAACTTCACTGGTGAGACCCATCTGGATCTCACCACCCTTTCCCACACTCTGCCCCAGGGCAGGAGGTGTGGCTTATTCTGGTTGGCGAATGGAGAGAGATCAAAGTAGACACACTTGTCTCAGCTCCTCATTTTGCTCCAGCAAGTGCTCATAGGGAGCAGGTGTCTATTTCTCCATCTGCCATACATAGGGAAGAGGAAGTCCCACTGAGCCTAGGACTGTGTGGGCACACCTGCTCAGTGCCGTAGTTCAGTCGGCTGGCCCATTTGTCTCCACATTAACCATATTCTACAACCTCCAATTTGGACTTCATTGGGAATGATGACCTTATTTTATTTTCTGTCTATGTTATGTTATGTCATGTCATATCATGTTATGCTATGTCACACTGCGTTGCATTATATTATATTACCTTGTATTACATTGTATTTTTTATTATATGTGTACTTAAAGGTAGGATGGAGGTGGTGACCTCCTCTTTCTTCTCCCTTGTGGTCAACTAAAGGGCTGCAGAATGGTGGAAGACACCAGCAGCCTGAGTTGCTCTGTCCCCAGACCAGTGGGCACAGGCACTGGAAGAATGACCTCTTGACTTTTTTAGTCCAAGTTATGGACTAGTCAGTAAAGCTGATGGCAAGACAAAGTGTACACATATATCCTTAAGAATTTTCACCTGCATAAGTAACCAGAGTTATTGGAAGAAGAAATTGTCAGTTACAGAGCACCTTGAAAAAGCAATTTTTAGTTTACCCTTTCAACTGTGAATCATTTTTTCCTTTATTCCTTCTTTGTGGCAACACCCTTCAAATTTCTGCCTATATGCTTAGACCTGCCATCAGTGTTGCAGTCTCACTTATTAAATAAGAAATGCTCAGTAAGTACAACATTTAGCAAATAAAATATAGGACACACAGTTCAACTTGAATTTTAGGTAAACAATGGTCATTTTTTAGTGTAAGTGTAACTAAGTATTGTCCTGTATTTTAATTTGCTGAATCTGGCAAACCCGCCTCCAATATGCTTTATATTTTACCTGAAAAAATCTTTTTATTGTCTGTTTATCCTCAGTATATCATAGCTCCTTAAGGACAGTTTTTTTTTTTGTTTGTTTCATTAGCTGCTGCGTCCCTAGTATTCAGAACAGTGCCCAGAAAATAGTTCATGCTCAATAAACATTTGAGGGATGAATTATTAAAATCACCTTTCCCTATCATACATTCTTTTGACAAGGCTGGACTATAAATCTAGATTTCATTATTCTAACCACATAATCATTGAACAAGTTTTTTGTTTTGTCTCGTTTTAGGGTGGAAGCACCGAATTTTAAGACATTTCTGTTCTGCTCAATGTCATAGAAGACATTCGTCTACTGACAGTATGCTTCCTGTTCTGAGATTTCACAATGTTTGCTACTATGAATTATGGTTTTTGGTTTGTGGATATGGCAATTTGTTTTACTGACAATGTTAATTTTTCTCTACTTTTTCCTTATTTTCATGAAAAAGAAGAACATTTCATTTTGCAAAACTGTAGCATTTTATCCATTAAACACTAATTTCTGTTTCTCCCTTCACCACCCTCAGCTCCTGGCAGCCACCATTCTACTTTCTGTCTATCTGAATTTGACTAATATAGGGACCTTTCATAAGCAATCGTGCTGTATTTGTTCTTTTGCAACTGGTTTATTTCACTTAGCATAATGTTCAAGGCTCATTCATGTTGTAGCATATGTCATATATTCCTTTTTATGGCTGAATAATATTCCATTGTATGTGAATTCCACATTTTGTTTACATATTCATCCACCATTTGGGTGGTGGGTTGTTTACATATTCATCCAGACAGTTGGGTTGTTTTCATCTTTTGACTATCATGAATAATGCTGCTATGAACATGGGTCTGCAAATATCTCTTTGTATGCCTGCTTTCAATCCTTTTAGGTACATATCAGAAGTGGAATTTCTGGGTCATATGGTAATTCTATGTCCAGCTCTTTGAGAGACTGTCATACCGTTTATCATAGTGGCTGCACTATTTTATATTCCCACCAGCAATGCACAAGGGTTCTAATTTCTTCACACCCTCACCAACACTTATTGTTTTCTTTGGTTTTCTGTTTGTTTGTTAGTGTTTTTGTTTTTATAACAGTCATGCTAATGTATGTGACATGGTATCTCACAAAATGGTATTTTGATTTGCACTGCCTTAGTGACAAATAAATCATGAATAAAAACAGGCTCCAACCTTCTTATCTAGAGCATTAGAGATCATAGAGATGATGTTTCTATAACGCTTTCTGGACAGGTACAGACTTATGCCCATGCCAGAGATGAGGGCAGCCCAGCAGTCAGGATGAAGGAGATATGGAGAATATTTGGGACATTTCATCCATTATAATCCAGCAGCTTCCCCTTTTTCTGTCTTGTTTGCATTCAAGTTATGGGTAAGATTTTTAAAATTAGGAAATAGTTTAAATGTATCAAATAGTTAAAATTATAACTAATAAAAATCCAGATTGAGTAATCCTTGCATATTGGTTCACTTGTTTTAAATATTTTTAACGGAAAATGTTTTGAGATAATTGTAGATTCACATGTGATTGTAAGAAATAGTACATAGCGATCCTATGTAACCTTTACACAGTTTCCCCTAATGGTAACTTTAGGAAACACTATATAGCACAACATCAGAATGAGGCCTGACATCAGTACAACCCACTGACTGTTATTCAGATTTCCCCAGTCTTACATGTACTCATGCGTGGGGATGCAGACAATATTGGACTCCATCTTTTGGCCCCCTTTAGCTTTATTTGTTCTATGATCCCTTTCATAAGCTACACCAGGGAGTTTACATTAAACTGAAACAACGCAAGCACAGCTGAGACAATAACTGAAAAGCTACACTAATTTAAAAAGATGAAAGCATTCCTATTGATGCCAGTGGTACTTTTAAGTTAAACACTCGCTGATCATAAAACATCTGGAGTTTGACCATATCAACATACCTTTCATACATGCTTCCTTTTGGTCTGCTTCCACATTTTTGTCCCCAAGTGCCTTTATAAACCCTTGCTACACTCCAGATATTGTGGGAGGCAGCTGCACAAGCATCTGCATCGCTGTCCACCTGATCCTCCCTGTATGTAAGTCACCCATTCATAAACTCTTTGTTAAACTGTGTCAAGGTGCCTGTTTTGCTTTTTGGTCTCAAAGTTCTTTCACAGTTTAGAGGCTATTTTACCTTAGCTCCAATCTCACACATCACACCTGTGTGTATGTGTGCGTGTGTATGTATTTAGTTCTGTACATGATTGCTCCTTGTGGCTAACACCACAATAAAAATACTGAGCAGTTGCAACACCACAAAATCCCTCATGCTGTCCTTTTGTAACCACACCAATGCTTCAGAATGCATATGTGAGATCCAGCTAGGAGAAGTTGAATCAGGATACATTTACTTTAGACTTAAAAGACACATTTATACAATTTTCAGTCACTTCTGTAACAGGTTATTATGGTTAGCCATCTCAGTATAAGGAACTTTTCTAGAAATACTGCTATAGCTCAATTGCATAGTGAGAAAAGATGCAAGAATGTAGTGAATAGAGAACACTTGTACACTGTTGCTGAGAATGTACATTGACACAGCCATATGGAAAACAGTATGGAGGTTTCTCAAAAAATGAAAATAGGACTTTCATTTGACCTAGCAGTCCCACTAATATGTATATATCCACAAGAATCCAAATCAGTAAGTCAAAGAAATGTCTTCACTCTCATGTTTACTGCAGCATTATTCGCAATAACCAAAATATGAAAGCAAACTAGATGTTCACTGATAGATGAATGGATAAAGAAAATGTGATATATATTGCATATTATATGTGTGTGTGTGTGTGTATTATGTGGCCTTACAAAAGAAAGAAGTCCTGCCATTTGCAACAACATTGATGAACCTGCAGGACATTATGTATTCATCATTAAATGAAATAAGCCAGACACAGAAAGAGAAATACTGCATGATCTCACTTATATGTGGAATCTAAAGAAGTTGAACTCATAGAAAAAGAGAGTGGAAGGGGGATTATCAGGAGCTGTGAGAAGGTGAGGTGGCAGGACAGATACAGAGAGGTTGGTCAAAGGGTACATACTGGCAGTTAAAGATGAATAAGTTCTGGAGACCTAATGTTCAGCATGGTGACTACAGTTAATAATAATGTATCATATATTTAAAATTTTCTAAGAGAGAAGATTTTAGGTATTCTCACCATACACATGCACAGAATAACTATGTGAGATGGTGAATATCTTCATTGGCTTGATTGTGGCAATAATATTACAACAAATATGTATGCCAAAACATCACATTGTGTACTTTGAATATACACAATTTTGTCAATTATAACATCTAAAGATGAAAAAATTTTTTAAAAAGATGAAGGTCCAGAGACTTTATCACATGGTTCTATGGCACCATCACTTGAATTGTACAGTTAATGGGGCATATAAGCCTTGTAACATGGGTATAGTGACATTTTATGGACTCCAAAATATGTATTCAAAGGTCTGATAGAGAAATCCAAACATGAACAGGGTGAAAATTTATGCAAAAAGTTGATAAAACTCTATTATGACCTTTTAACTGTAATTTGCAAAGGTAGTTTGGAATATTTCATCAAAAAGTGAGAAATTGGAAATATAACCAAATAACATATGTAGATACCTTCTTCTGACATCTTTAAATTTATTTATTCAAGTATTGAGAGAAAATTTGTACTAAAATTTAAAACTATAAACTTAAATTGAAAAGATGAATAATGGGAAAAATGGAAATTTGTTTCCTTTTTAGAAGTGAATAATAATAAAATGATTTTTAAATTATACTAGAAGAACTAACTTATTAAAAGGAAAAGATATTTCAAATAGAGTAATGAGTAGGTTCTTAGATTGTTTGCTAATCTAATTAATGAAGAAGAGTGAATTATATTCACATAGAAAAAAGATAAATTTAATGCTAATATTTGAAAAATGACATTAATGTAGGTAAAAAATAAACCACTGCAAAGACTTTCACAACAGACTGATTAATTAGTATTAATGCAAGAGTATTTGAGATTAGTCACTGATCAATAAATCTTGAAATGACATAAATCTTACAACTTATTCATGAAAGAAATGTAATAGAAGTTTTCCCAAATTTGGCAAAGTGATTAAAATTTACAGACTATTATGCAAAAATTGTAGTGCTGAAAGAAAGAAAATAAAGTATCAAGATTACAAAAATTATTTATGTCAACCCTGTTAGAGCAAAGTCTGCATTGTCTTTATATTCTCTCTAGAGAAATTATATAATGAAGTCATTTTTCTGTAAAGAGTAAACAAAAAGAATTTGGCAAAAACATACAATATTTTTTTTTTTTTTTTTTGTCTTTTTCCGTGTCCGGCAACGGATCGCAACCCTCAGTGTCGCCCCCGTACCGGACCGGGACCGGCAACGGATCGCAACCCTTGGTGTTGCCCCCGCGCCTCGCTCAGCCAGTGAGCGGGAACCGGTCTGTATGTGGGATCCGAACCCTCGGCGGGAGCGCCTCCGCGCTTCCCAAGCAGCGTACTAGCGCAGTGCGCCGCCGGGCTGGCCCAAAAACATATAATATTTTTAAAAAGTGTTAGATAACTGGATCAACTAATTAGTGAATAAAAATATTTATCACATTTAATTTGGGGGGATTGTGATTGCATTTTCCAGCTTTTTAAAATGTATATATTGTTGCTTCTTCTCTGCATCTAAATGTGTCCACGTTCGTACCCAATTTACTATTCATAAAATTTTATTCCAAACTGTGATGTGCCCTGCTGTAGCTTACGAAGTGATTGGTATTAGATGCTTCTTTGAGGCTCATCTCAGGTACAGGAGACCCATCCCAGTTCTGACAGCAGCCTGCCTCTGTCACTCTTCCTGTCCCCTGCTCCTGTGCCAGCAGGCCCGAGCCTTCAGCCCTGCTCACCATCTACTCTTCTCTTACATTTCTGGACCATGGAGATGTTTGCCTTGTTGTGGAGTGTGGCTGTGATCTCTTAATTTTCTCTTCCCACATTTTATTTATAATTGCTATGGGTTTGGAACAAAGGTGGCAGTATGAATGGACATATCCATTGTGTCCAGGAATGTTAGGCCATGTTTACTTGTTTTAAATTTAATTTATTGTTGTTATATGTTGAATGGAGAAGTCCCATGACATGTGACTCTCCAAAGTAACAATGAATGGAAATCTCATTTGATTAAGATTTTGTTTAATAGAGAGATTCCAATCATATAAACAAACAAAGCCTGTGGACTGCATGGTCCCCATGTTCCCCAGCTCCAGCTCCTTGGCAGTGTGTGGCACCAACGCACCGTTCTGGCAAGACTTGCAGCGTGGCTTCCCCGGTTCTCTTCTGGGCATGCTTCTAGCTCATCACAGACTTCTTTCCTTCACAGTTTTCACCCGAAGAGCAAAGATACTCAAGGTCATCACAAACAATGGGAAAAAGGAGCAGCTTTTCCTTCTGTGCTTAACAAAATGGAGGTGGGCTGAGCAAATTCAAGAAATGTCAGTTGTTTAATAGATGGGGCTGGCAGGGCATATACAGGTTTCATAGTTCCTGATGCTTACGTGATTTGGCGGCATTCTAAGTAAGTAAACATAAAGTTACAAATAAAATTTAGAAGATGAAATGCATTTTCTCACATTCCATTTTGTTAGCATTAGAGAAATGTAGCTTATTTATATTTCTTAGGTCCTCTCTATCATGTGTGCAAATAATTTGTGACTCAATGTTTACTCTCCTTACTTTCTGTGTGTGTCTTTCTTAGTATTATTAATTAACTGATCAATTGATTGTTTTATTCATCAAATACTTTCTGAAATTCATACTGTGCTAGGCACGGTGTTACATATATTTATAGAACAAACATGTATTAAGTACTGACTATGTGTCAAGTCTGTTGAGTTTCACAGATGTCATTTCATGAAACCCTCATCATAACCCTGAAGGATTCTATAGTGTTATCGCCACTTTTCAGGAGAGGAAACTGAGGGAAGGAGGTGAAATACTCCACCAAGTTTACATAAAGTAAGTGCTTATATAATCTAAAAACAAAGCTGGGTTTAGAGCCCAAGTAGTTTTCATTCAGGGCCTAAATCTTAATTCTGGGTACCCTCTCTGGCCACTGGTACCCATGATGAGAGAAATCACATCCCTACCCCCAGGGAGCTGGCAGTTCACTTAGGTCAGAGTCACACACAGGATGTTTGAACGAGCCAATGATGTGGCAGAGGAAAACACAGGACGCTATGTGAGGGGTAAGGCATCAATTCTGTTACCTCCACCTGAATAATTAGAGATTCAGAACTGAAGGTGAAGCCTATCAATCACCTCTGCTAGTTATGCTGTGAAAGAACACCCCAAATCTCACTTACCTTCTGCTCACGTTGTGTGTTCAGAACGGTCTTAACATTCCAGAACTGGCCAATGGGAGCAGCCCCAAGGGAACGTGGTCTTCCCCAGCTCCACATCAATGGGAAGAGGGTTAATGTGCCTCTCTCAGCCGGAGTTGAGGGGCCGCCAGTTGAGATGGGCACTGCCTATGGGGCTCAGGGGAGCGCTTATTAGTGAGAACAACAATGAGCACACTGGATCTGCGCATTGAATGAGGACTGATCTGAAAATGCACCGACCTGCTCATTAGCAATGACTGAATTCCCAATTAAAAACTTGTGTTAATTAAAAAAATAGGTTCTATATAAACGCCTTTTCCATAGAGTCACCTTGTCTAAGGCTGGCTGGTGCATAAAAAGGATTAACAACCTGAGAACATATGCTTTTTTCAAAGCCCTTTCAGATCAAGAGAAGACGGTTCCCGGGGGCCCAGCAATGCAGCTCAGTTCTCGTGGTGGTTCAGCTGCTCAGAGCTCAGCTCTGCGTTCCAGTGGCACTTTGCTACAGTCTCCAATATGTGGCTTCTCTGAGCTGACACCTCCTGCAGGGTTCGGAGGGGTGGGGCAAGGGGCTAGCTCCTAGACTGTTTTCCAGTTCTCCCAATCTGCAAGTTTCCCTGAGCCCTAGACAGACATTGGGTTGACAGAAATGCACCCCTGTGGGTATTCCTGAGATCTGCCTGCTCCCCCTAAACCTGGGATTCCAGTAGCTGGGAAGTGCTTAGGCTTCAGAGTTACAGAACCTGATGGTGAGACCTGGTGCTCCTGCTACCCAGCTGTGTGATGTCTCTGAGCCTGTTCATCATCTATAAAATGCACGGGAACCTCTGCTCTTCAGCTGTGTCATGAAGCTGAAGTATAAACACAGACATAAGACAAGAGTGTGGCATTAGCCCTGTGCTAGGAAGCTTGCTGCTATGACAGATACTGTCACAGTCACCACGTCAATGAATGTAAAGAGCCACTGGCACACATGCTGTACTCACAGGAGTTATGCTTTTTGCAGAAAGATGCTAAGATAAAATTTCTTAAGCTCAGAATTTGGGGAATAGTATCAGCCCACTTCCAATTTTATGAATTGTAGAAAATGTACAAGTAGGTTACAATTATTATACTTCTAAAAAAATTGTTCTTTGCATTGTTCTAAAATAATGACTAGATTTGGAAGTCTAAGAAGATTATGGAAGGGAAGAGCCTCCAGGAAAATTAGGAAAGATCTAGGGAGTCAAGATTTGTGAGTTTATCTTGAGGTGGCCTCTGATCCACTAGGTTGTCACCCCACCCTACCCAAGACTGACATTGAACTGAGATCATCCCCAGTGTGATAAGGAATACACAGGAGAACATGGTATACAGGGCCATGGAGAAGGAAGGTGACCTACAGGGAGGTCAGAATTAGCTTTTCTGGTAAGTGATGATTGTGCTGAGGATTCAAGTCAAAGGAGGGGCTAGCTGGGCCAAGGGCCGGGGACGGAGGCTGAAGGCAGGTGAATGTGGTAGGACACGCAGATGTCCTGTGCAAAGGATGGGGTGGGCAGAGGAGCACAGTGAAGTTTAGATCCTGAAAGAACAAGAAGGTTTAAATGCAGAAAATGAGTGGGAGAATGAGATAAAGTCAGAATGTAAAGATTGTAGCACCAGATCCTGTGGGACATCATAGGTCATATGCATTTTGATCTTTATCATAAAAACAATTAAAAACCACTGAACATTCAGATTAGAGATTGATGTGATATATTTGGTTGTATGTAGAGAAAGCAATAAAGGTAAAAGGTATTTTTTAAGGATGAATAAAACTATTATGTGTAGACCTTTTAGCAGGTTCTTAAGAGTATTCCAGGAGAGGAGAGAGATGGTAATTTTGAGCAAGATACTGATATGGTGGGCCGAAAAGAGTGAGAGATTTGCTAGAAGTAGCATACCAGAACCAATTTATATGTAAGTAGGTTATAACTGGAAAATGAGGTATAGAATGGTGTCGAAACTAACTCTAGCTTTCTGAATTGCAAAAATGATGGATGGTGATGACACTAATCAAGATAGGACATATTGGAAGAGAGCTTTCTTTTCCTTTCTTTTCTGTTTTTTTTTTTTTTTTTTTTTTGGAAAAGGTCAA
>NW_007733228.1:76800-85677 GCF_000696425.1 Galeopterus variegatus
GAAAAGAGCTTTTTTTTCCTTTTTTTTTTTTTTTTTTTTTTTTTTTTTTTTAGGGAAAAGGTCATAATCTAGATCATAGAAGAGCAGTGTAGGCTGGTAATATATCTTGAATAGTTAGCTGTGGAAATGTTGTAATTAAAGTCAAGAGCATGAATGAGAAGGTCTAGGGAGGGAGAACAGATTAAGAAGAGAGCCTGAGGGAAGTCCATGAAAATGAGACTCCTCCCTACCTCAATTTATGACTCACCTGTGCTACCAAAAGAACTATTTACAACCCATTATTAGACAAGAACGAGTAAAAGTAGAATATGCATTATAAGAAACTGAAAAACTGACAAACATATAAAGCAAGTAGCAAATCTCTTTTTGACTTCTCTCCCCTTGAAGTCTGAAATTGCTGCCTATTTTCAAAAAACCAGATATTAGGCTGCTAGGAGAGATGTTTGCCCCTCCAAAGCTCATGTGGAAATTAGATTCCCAGTGTGGAGGTATTAGGAGGTGGGGCCTAGTGCGAGGGCTTTGGGTCATGGGGAGGATCCCTGGTAAATAGATTGCTGCCCTCCCTCCACAGTTCCCAGGAGAGCTGGTGTTTCAAGAAGCCTGGCCCGTGCCTCCCTCACCCTTGCTTCCTGTCTCACCATGGGAGCTTGCACACAACGGCTGGCTGCCCATTCATTTTCCACCAGGAGTGGAAGCAGCCAGAGGTCCCCGCCAGATGCAGCTTCCCCAGAATCATAAGCCAAATAAGTTTCTATACTGTATAAATTACCCAGTCTTGGTATTCTGTTACAGCAACACAAAAATGGACTATGGCCTATCATAGAAGGTGTTATCGATTGTGTCAGTGAGTTTCCAAACTACTCAGACAACAGGTGCTGAAAGCCTTCAGAATTTCAATCATCTTTATGACATTGAACTGCTGAGCTCAACACCTGGAGCTTACTGCAACTGTTGGTATGGGAGAACTGAAAATTCACAGCCAGAGGCGTGGAGAGTATTCTTTCATCTAACCCATTTTGCCTCTTATTTTCTTTTGTTGTAGGACATAGCTTTGTTCCTCTCTTTGGAATATTGCTAAAAATTCTGTTTTAATCCATTGAAAAGATGAAGAGAGATAAAAGCTTGGTTACATCTTTTCCTCTCCTGCTTCCCCCACATCTCCTCTTGCTGAGGGAGACCAGCAGGAGACAGAAGCTTAGAAGTTGCCACCCACAATCCACTCAGGTTGGTAATTGACAGTCCTCTGAAAATTAAAACCCCTTTCATGTGGGTACTGATTAAGTATAGCTAATGCAGGTGGCACACAAGAGTCAAAAACCTAGAGTCTAATTGCCTGAATTTGATAAACAAGATTAAAAAAAAAAATTGTAGCAGGATTCAGGTAAGGTCATGAATCCACTGCAAACCAACAAAGAAGCCTCAGTGAGTCTGTAATCAGTGTAAAATAATATCTTCAGTACCTAGAATCCTACCTGAAACAGTGAACTCAATAAATATGTGGTGAATAAAATAATTAGTGTATGAATTTTATGAAAGATGCACCTCATTTTAGGTAATATGGAAAGTGGTTGAATTGGGGGAGGAAAAACATAAATGAAAAATGAAAGACCAGTTTCAACTCTTTCATATCGTCTGTATTGCCCTAGAAATATAAACTCTCTTCTTAGCCAGTAGAAAAACGACATAATCTGTCATTGTTACATAGGTATACAATGCTATTATTATTATTACCATCATTTTCAAAAGTCATAAAAACCCTAAGAAGTATTGAGGTTTAATGTTACGGAATAATTTCTTCCCAGTCCTATACCTGGTCTGTTCCAGTAAGAGTTCTCAATTTGTATTTTTATTTTTTAAATCATACTCACTTCCTTACACCAGGCTTGGGAGACAGGACTTTCTTCTCCTTCCTAGCCCCCGGAATAATTTCTTCCCAGTCCTATACCTGGTCTGTTCCAGTAAGAGTTCTCAATTTGTATTTTTATTTTTTTAATCATACTCACTTCCTTACACCAGGCTTGGGAGACAGGACTTTCTTCTCCTTCCTAGCCCCGTGTAAACAGAATCTAAGAATGTTTACACTTGCTATTATTAAGATCCTAATAATGAAGACATAAAACTAAAACTTTAATCATAGTTCTAGTGGAGAAAATTTATTTAATACTTTTTTTGAAAATTTAAACATTTGATTGATTTTGAGGAATACACAGTGCCAGATTCAGGTTGAATACTTACATATTCAATGTTCTATAACAATGTGACATTTCACAAGGGAGTGTAATAGCATCTGGTCTTAAATACTGCTTCCCAGAAAAACGAGGGAAACTTCCTTGAAACAACTTGCTGAAGACTTGATGAGAAAATAGGAGTTTGTCATATCATAATTTTAAGGTTCAGTTGTAGCCTCTTATCTAGGCAATGGGCTGCCACTTTTGTTAAAAAGAACATTTTCATTTCTAGTGCCTGAACACTTTGAAAGAAAATGTTGTTGACACTCACAGGCAGGGAGGACCCAACATAAAGATTAAGAGAAATGCAGAAAAAGTGTTATCTCAGTATTGGGAGACATTAGAGCAGGGAGTTGTAATGTTGATATGCTTTGCTGCCTGCCAGTTTTACACAACTTCACCCCAATGCCTGCTCACCAATATCAAGCATAAAATGTGGACTAGGAATCACAGTCTCACTGAGGGGGCACCACCTTTTCCTGGTAAGGAATTTGGAGAGGGATTTTAGGTAAGCTTAGGGTTGGCACCAGAATTTATAAACCAGTCAGCTCTGAAGAGCTGTCATTTTTAAGGGAGACGATGAAATGTTAGTATTCTTACCTGGAAACTGAATACACACACATAAATATATATATATATATATATTTGATATTTTTATGATATAAATAAGTTTATTAGGTAAGAATTTCTATTAGGTTAATGGTGCTACTAATTTAGGACTTATTTTGCATCCTTTATACCTCATAGCACTGTGATTAACATGTAGGATTAATGTAATTAGAGTCTCACACAGTATATGAAAATTGTGAATGCTTTTTGCTCCATTAAATTCACAGGCATTCTAATAAACAGATATTGTAATCCATGATTTACATATACGCAAGCTAAAATGCAGAGATGTACCATACATCTGTCAAAGATCACATGCTCATTAAAAGAAAACATACTTTTCCCCCACATATCTGGGGGCGTGACTGTGAATAGGCATGAAAGATAATGTACATCCCAACTTGCTCCTGTGGGTCATCCGAACTGGCCCAAATAAGAGGCCCAATTAATGGAAATCACTCATGCCTGTGAAGAGGATGTTAAAATGCAGTGCAGGCTTGGCTCAGTACCCCCAGACAAGAAGAGTGGTGGGTACCCTCACATCCCCAGATATGACTGATACCACACTTGTGAAGACAATGGTTAAAAGGGAGTTTTGCAACACACAACTTCATGCTCTCTGCGGGGATCAAAATTTTGGAGCTGAAGTAATCAGAAGGGATGATTTCTTTGAAGACCAGTGTGCTGTGAGTTCCATGACCTCATCTCTCCAAAATTCTGAGAAAGGATCTAAGAGAACTGTTTGAAGAACAGGAAACACATTCTCTGTGTTTTAGGGGACACAGTGAACGGGTTTCAGAATTATGCCTGCAAAATATCCGCAGACAAAAGGCTGATTGAAGGGGTTGCGTTCTTATCTGAGAGTCACCAGGAAAATAATGGGATCTACCTTAATTTTACCCAGGTGGCAAGGAAGGCCTAGCCTTAAGATTGGACTGAGCAGGCTGAGAGAAAGAATAAGGCTAACCAATGACTGTGTTTACCAAGTGCTTACTACACCGTCTAGGAGAATCACAATCTCTTCACTTCTCTTGCCTTGATAATTATCTTACTCTTCATTGTGTAAAAATATTAAATTAAGGATTTAGAATTAAATCCTTTAAGTTAAAGGATATTCAGAGTGTTGTATCTTATCAATGATGTAAATCCAGGGCTATATTACAAACAAGCCTACATTGAGGATAGCCTGGTAGGTGACATGTCAAATGTCCTGACAGTCACCATTGCTCATGTTTGCATTTCTCCTGGTGCCTTCTTCAGTTTCTGAGCTAGTGGGTAAGACAAATCTGTGCTCTCTTTCATCATGCATCATGCCCCCTCTCCACTCTTTAAAAAGACAGAAGAACCAGTCTGAGACAGGTAGTTTACCTCTGTTGACCTACACAAATGCGATTTCTGTAGCTTCTTCTCCCCATGGTTCATCTGAGTCACTGGAGGTCCTACTCTACACCTGCATCTGGGGCCAAAGGCTGACCTCGTATATAATGAGTTTGTGTTTGTCTCGCTCTCTTCCATTCTGAAAGAGGAAACAGTGAGACAGGATTAAAAATTTAGGATTTTGGTTTGATATCAGTCTGTTTATGTTTCAGAGAATCTATTAATCAGTGATCGATTTGTTATCTAATTATCTTTTGCACCTTTTTTTTTATAATGACTTACATATGAAAAAGTTAGAAGAATGAAGTTTTGGCAAATTTAGTTAATCATAATAATTCCAAAAGCCTATTATTTGGATAACACTATTGTTTAGCACATATCACATGATTTTCTATTGTAAATTGAGTCAGATTCATAATGAAAAGTACAATTGGAATTACTTATTACTTTAATAAGAATAAGGCTAACCAATGACTGTGTTTACCAAGTGCTTACTACACCGTCTAGGGGACTCACAATCTCTTCACTTCTCTTGCCTTGATAATTATCTTACTCTTCATTGTGTAAAAATATTAAATTAAGGATTTAGAATTAAATCCTTTAAGTTAAAGGATATTCAGAGTGTTGTATCTTATCAATGATGTAAATCCAGGGCTATATTACAAACAAGCCTACATTGAGGATAGCCTGGTAGGTGACATGTCAAATGTCCTGACAGTCACCATTGCTCATGTTTGCATTTCTCCTGGTGCCTTCTTCAGTTTCTGAGCTAGCGGGTAAGACAAATCTGCGCTCTCTTTCATCATGCATCATGTCCCCTCTCCACTCTTTAAAAAGACAGAAGAACCAGTCTGAGACAGGTAGTTTACCTCTGTTGACCTACACAAATGCGATTTCTGTAGCTTCTGCCCCCCATGGTTCATCTGAGTCACTGGAGGTCCTACTCTACACCTGCAACTGGGGCCAAAGGCTGACCTCGTATATAATGAGTTTGTGTTTGTCTCTCTCTCTTCCATTCTGAAAGAGGAAGCAGTGAGACAGGATTAAAAATTTAGGATTTTGGTTTGATATCAGTCTGTTTATGTTTCAGAGAATCTATTAATCAGTGATAGATTTGTTATCTAATTATCTTTTGCACCTTTTTTTTTATAATGACTTACATATGAAAAAGTTAGAAGAATGAAGTTTTGGCAAATTTAGTTAATCATAATAATTCCAAAAGCCTATTACTTGGATAACACTATTGTTTAGCACATATCACATGCTTTTCTATTGTAAATTGAGTCAGATTCATAATGAAAAGTACAATTGGAATTACTTATTACTTTAATGTTAGTGTTCTTTTTAGGTAGACATATTAGAAATAATTTAATACATTAATTCATTTCAGCAATTTTAGGACATAAGATCAATAAGAAGGAAGCATGTGTGAACATGGGATAGCTCAATCAATTGATAGCTAATTATATGGATAATTGAAGCAACACCAATGATTGTGGAAGCAGCTTTAGGAAGGGGTGGACAGTTATGTACAACATATTTAAGGAAGAGCAAAGAGACTAATGCGGCTGTCAAGCAGTGGAGAGGGAAGTTGGACATATGACAGAAGGTAACAGGTTTCATTGTGCAGATCTTTGTAAACTTCTGTGAGGCATTGAGAGGAGAACCATGGCAAGGTGCTATACAGAGAACTGATGATCCAACTCATATTCTAGAGAATCACATTCGCTGTGCTCAGAATAAATGGGTGAATACATGAGTATAAATAGGGGTACCAGACTGTTGTACTCATCTAGGCAAAACATGCTCTGATGTTAGGTGCATATATGTTTATAATTGTGATATCTTCCTGATGAATTGAAACTTTAATCACTATACAATGTTCTTCTTTATCTCTTGAGATAGCTTTTGATTTGCAGTGAATTTTGTCTGATAGAGGTATGACCACCTCTATTTTGTTTACCATTTTCATGAAATATCTTATTCTGTCCTTTCACTTTTAGCCTATGAGTGTCCTTATATTTAAATGGAACCTCTTCTAAACAGCATATAGTTGAATCTTGTTTTTTATTTTATTATCCATTCAGCCACTCTATGTGTTTTGATTGGATAGTTTAATTCCACTTACATTTAAAGTAATTACTGATATGGAAGAGCTTACTGTTGCTATTTTGTTAATTGTTTTCTGTATGTTTTATGGTTATTTTCTCTCTCTTCCTCTGTTGCTTACTTTCTTTGTATTTTGTTGACTTAAAAAAATTTTTTTTGTAGTAACTTGCTTTGATTTCGTTCTCATTTTCTTTTGTGTATCTTCTATAAGCATTTTTCTGGGGGGTTATCACCACTAGACCTGCCATCTAAGAAATATTAAAGGAAATCCTTAAAGTTAAAATAAAAGGATTCTACATAGCAACAGGAAAGAATATGAATATATAAAGCTCTGTGGAAATGTAAATACATAGTCAAACAGAAAACTGTAATACTGTAATGGTGGTGCAAAATCACTTAGATCCTGGTATAAAATTTAAAAGATAAAAGCATTAAAAAAACTATAATTATAAAATTATGGTGGTGGATACAAAATATAGAAGGATATAATAATTTATAAACTCCCTTAGCTTAAAAAAGTATATGTGTGTGTGTGTGTGTGTGTGTGTGTGTATATATATATATAAATTTATATATATTTTGGAAAAGTCATTGTTTCTCCTTTTTTTTGAAGGACAGTTTTGCCAGAAATAGTATTCTTGGTTGGCAGGTATTTTCTTACAGCTCTTTAACTGTATGCTTCTATGAGCAATGTTTCTGCTGAGAAATCTACTTATAATCTGATTGGAGCTCCCTTGTAAATGATGTGTTGCTTTTCTCCTGCTGCTTTCAAGATCCTATTTTTAACTTTTGAGAGTTTTGTTATAATGTGTCTCAGTGTGGGCCTCTTTTCATTCATCCTAGTTGGAGTCTTTGGGCTTTTTGAAATTGAAAGCCCATTTTCTTCCTCAGATTTGGGAGGGTTTGGGGCGTTATTTCTTCAAAAACACTCTCTTTCCCTTCCTCTCTCTTTTCCTTCTGGGACTTCCATACCCATTAGCTTAGTTGGTTAGAACATGACACTAATAACACAAAAGTCCAGGGTTTGATCCCTGTACTGGCCAGCCACCAATCTCCAATAACCAAAAACAAGCATAATATATATATTGGTCTGCTTGATAGTATCCCATAAGTCCCTTAGGTCTTCTTTATTTTTCTTCATTCTTTTTTCTTTTTGCTCCCCTGACTCAATAATTTCAAGTGACCTGTTTTTGAGTTCACTGATTCTTTCTTCTGTTTAATGAAGTCTGTTTTTGAATCTTCTATTGAGTTTTTCAGTTCAATTATCATATTCTTCAGGTTTAGAATTACTGTTTTGGGGGTCTGCCAGTTAGCTCAGTTAGTTAGAGTGCATATTTGTAACACCAAGGTCACAAGTCTGGATCCCCATACTGGCCAGCCACTAAACAAACAAAAAATTTCCTGTTATTTAATAAATAAATTTTATCTATTTGTTGATATTTTCATTTTGTTTATGAATCATTTTCCTGAGCTCATAGAGAATCTTTATAATGTTTATTTTGAATTCTGTTTAGGTAATTCATATGCCTTCTATTTTTAGGGTTAGTTTCTGAATATTTATTTTGTTCCTTTGTCTAGGCCATGTTTTCCCGTTTCTTCATATGCCTTGCTAGTTTCACCTGGGATTGGGGTATTTGATAAAACAGCCAACTATTCCAATCTTTCTGGCCTGGCTTCTTACAAGTGAAGACCTTTAACAATTAACCTGACTAGAGATTCTGGGGGCCTCTCAAACTTTTTCTGGGGTTGCATCTTCTCTGGGTGAGTGCAAGTCATTTCCTTATTAGAGAGGTTTGCTAGTTTCTTTTTGCCAGACCTTGTAATTTCTTGCTCTCTCTGGTGTCTGTGTGTAGAACTGTGCATTGGCTGGTGAAGTAACTTAATCAGCTGATCTCTGCTTTTTTTCTCATCAGCCCTCAGGCATCCAAATTTTTCTGGTTTCCTATCAGCACTCTGAATCAGACAAAACAGAAACCAGTCCTTCAGGTAGTCCCACTCCAAGAGCCCCACTCCAAAAGCTGGAATGTTGGACTTAGATTCTAATCTTTTCTTTCCCTCCTGAAGGAGAAGTCATGAGTTGGGTGTTTTCTCCTGATTGCACCAAACAGTGCCAGCTTGGTGAAAGGGCAATTGATGGTAAAAGCAATGCTGTTTCTTGCCCATTTCAGTGTGGCTGTTTGTGACCCTGCACTGCCCAAAGCACTGAACCTTCTTAATTGGTTTCTGGAATTATAATAAAGGCTTTGTGGATTTTACATGGAGTCATGTCAGTGTCTCTGTAGGAGAATGAGTTTTGGGCTTTTTATTTTGCTGTCTTGCTAATATCACTTGTTTGTAAATACTTTTTAACAGATTTAAAAAGTCCTCATTTTTTTTTAGTTTTCAATTTTTTTTCCCATTTTTCAAAAATTTTATCAAATACTTTATTATGTATCTATTGAGATAATCATAGTTTTTCCTCTATTTTATAAGGTGGTAAACTACATTTATTTATTTTTTTTAATACTAGGCCAACCTTGGAATAAACACCACTTAGTCATGATGCATTTATAGT
>NW_007733228.1:90435-91354 GCF_000696425.1 Galeopterus variegatus
TGATTTGCAGTTGTATAGGTGCTGCAGCCCTATGCAACAGAGCTTCCACTGGAGAGGGCCCACCCTTGCGGGGTCTCTTGTTTAAAATCCTGACTGTCGACTATAACTGCCATGTCCACCCTTTCAGGGATGGTTGGGTAGATAGCCTTAGTCGCTTTTTTAAAAGATATTGCACCGTTCGATCATTCCTGCTGCCTGGGGATGATATGGCACATGTAACTTCCACTAAATGGACAACTGGGAAGCCCACCTCAGAACCCCATGTCCAGTAAAGTGGGTTCCATTATCACTCTCTATGACTATAGGCCGGCCATACATGGCTGTAAGGCTATTCAATGCCTTCACAGTGTTTACCTGGTCTGGGGCCTTACGAGGCCACACAAACAGAAGACCAATAGGCATACCAACAGCTGTGAAGATGTATCTAAAATTCTCCAACCTTGGCAGTGGTCTGACAAAGTCCACCTGCCATTGAGTCAGGGGCACCCTTCCTCAAGTTATTTGCCCAGCTGTATGGGGCATCTGCCAGGGATATGGACTCTACTGAGCACACACTGGGCAAGCACAACAGGCATTCACTGTATCTTCCCATTTTGTAGGCAGGGCCCATCTTTGAGCCACCGTCCACATGGTTTTGCTGCCAGCATGTTGCATATGTCACAGGGCTACATCAGCAGCTGGGGCTCTCTCTAGCCATCTTACCTTAGCCAAGGCATTGGCTTCATCATTTCTTGGACTGGCTAAGGGGAAGTGTCCTGTGACATGGAAAAGGGTTACTTCTTTCTCATGCCCCAATTACCATAACTTTTGCCACATGCTTGTCTCCATAGGGGTCGGTGGCCTACCATCCACCTTTGATATTTCCAAGTAGAGATCCAAAGGGTTAAACCTTTGTACACAGCCCAGCTGTCAGTACAGA
>NW_007733228.1:92354-93151 GCF_000696425.1 Galeopterus variegatus
CTTACTAGGACTTTGGCAGTTCCTGTGATAGCTTCAGTGGCCATCAAGGCAGAATACACAGCTTCTAACTGCTTTTCTATTAGGGTATAGTGCACTTCAATGCCCTTCCAGAGCTGAGACCAGAATCCTACAGGTGTGGGGAATCAGTCTTGTCTCTGCCACAAACCCCATCCTAACCCCTCTTGGGTGATATTTACATCTAACTCAAAAGGCTTAGTGGGATCAGCCATTTGTAAAGCCTGTACTTGCTGTATTGCCCTTTTTGTAGCCTGGCAAACTTGTTCTACTTCCTCAGCCCAATTCCAGGGGCTTCTTTCTTTGTTAATGCATACAGTGGGCATGCCATTTGGGCCATATGGGGTTCAAAAGCTCTCCAATACTGCAGAAGTCTCAAATATGTCTGTAGCTGAGCTACAATTGTGGGTCGAGGGTATGCCTGTATCTTATCTATAATAGCTTCTGGGACTACTCTTGTCTTACCTGACCAGACCACTCCCAGGGATTTGACTGACAGCGCAGGTCCTTGTACTTTGGCTGTGCTCACAGCCCACCCACATTGTTCCAAATGACTTAGCAGCATTTGAGCTGCTTGGGTGAAATCTGCAAGAGAATCAGAAGTTAATAACACATCACCAATATAGTGAAACATTGTAACCGTGCTGGGCCTAGTCTATTTGGCTAGGTCCCCAGCCACCAAACCATGACAGATGTTTGGGCTATGCAGATACCTTGGGGCAATACTTGAAAGGTCCACTGTCTCCCTTCTCAGGTGAAGGCAAACTGATCTTAGCTATCAG
>NW_007733228.1:94248-100609 GCF_000696425.1 Galeopterus variegatus
CCAGTCAATTTTCTTTTTATCAACCCCTGCTGCAAGCAAGTCAAGCCATATCTGCTTATGGAAAGTCTTGCTTGGTCCTCTTGGGAATAATGTCCCAAGCATTTCTTGGGGGTTGGGTCTTAGCCACCTTTTGGACCCCTTTTGCTTGTCTCCCTCCTCTACTTCACCCAAGCTGACTATCATGGTCATTATCTCATGTATAGGACAACCAATGTATGGGGCCAGTGTGGCCTTCAGTGACCCGTGTTGACGGGGCATTCTGCAGCACTATGTCTCTCATGCTGCCTGTAAAATTTTCATCATCCGGGCCACAAGTGTTCACATTAAACATGGCCTGCCACATCCCCAGCTCTTGAATTATTTGAACTAACTCAGCATACATTTGCCATTTACTAACAATCTTGAGCAATTCTCCAGCATTTGCCCACATGGTTCAGGTAGCTTCACTCACCCATTCCATTAAGGAGTGATTACCTGGCCCTTGTGCACATCTGTGGCTATTCTGTAGCCGCTGCCTCCAGGATGGGTACATGGTGATGGAGGCCAATTTTTCCATCTCCTCGCCAGAGCACATCACACTATGCACCCCTAGGTCCCATAACCACAACAGCCAAGCAGCCAGGGGATCCCCCTGTTTCTGCTGAAACTATGTCCGCATGTCAACTAATTGTACTCGGGTATATGGGACATAGGTGGTAAATTGGGTCACCTGTGGATTGCCCATTGGTTGCCCTCCTGGTCCCACAGGCTACTTATGCTTCATTTTCTGATGCACAACAGGTTGTACCTGGGGACGCATGGTCTCCCCCAACTCACCACTGGGTTCATCATCTTCCCTGGTGTGAGAAGCTGGAGTGGCCAGTTGCTGCATGTTATATTCCGGGATGTTTATCCATGCTTCCAACAACTCTGCTTTCTTCTTAAGCTCTCGATCAGTTTGCAGCAGAGTGAGCAGCAGCCAGGCTCTGGTCAGCAGAAAAGTGGCCACTGGGCACCACATGCTCAGGGACAGCCACATTTCCTCCCCCCCAAGCGTTTTTCTGCTGTAGTGCCTGGTCTATGCTGACTTGCAGTGCAGCAAGCAGCAACTACGTCCCGGTCAACAGGAAAGTGGCCATGGGGCACAACATGTTCGAAAGTGGTCACATTTCCTCCTTCTCTAAGGGCTTCTTGTCTCCTGTACCTGCTCAGAATCCTACTCTGACTTTACCAATTGTAGAGCTAGACCTGGGTCTGGAGCTCACAGACCCCTTGAGCCAATTCACAAACCCTTCACACACAGGTCTATGAGCTAGGTAACTGGCAAAAAGCTCCTTGGAGCCTTAGTTGAAGAAGGAATAGTCTTTATTAAGCACACACAACACTATGAGCTAAACAGTACAAAGAGAAACCCAGAAACTCAACTGCTACTGGAAAGTCCAAAGAAAAACTGAGCAGCTGCCAGAACAGTAAACATGCTCTATTTTAAGACATGAGCTCTGCTGGCCAGCTTCTGCTTCACAAACTCAAGAACACACAAAAGCAACAAACTAAAAAGATACATGGGTGCACATGCACACTAATTCCACCCACACACAACTTGTTTACAGGAAATGTCGAGGGAGCCTGACTAAATTATTCTATTTTCCCCACAAATGGTATTCCATTATATAGATATACTACAATCTGCTTATTTGGATTTGAGCTGTTTCCCCCTTTTGGCAATTGTAAATAATGCTGCTAATAACACAAGTGCAAATGTACTTGTTTGAGTACCTGTTTAAAATCTTTTAGGTATGTACCAAGGAGCTGAAATGCAGGGTCAAATGGTAATTCTATGTTTAACTTTTGAGGCACCTGCCACAGTGGCTGAACTGTTTTGTATTTCCACTGCAATTTTTAGGCTACCAATTTCTCCAGATCCTGACCAACAATTTTATACATATATACATACACATACACATACATACACATATACATATACATATTTATATATGTATAGTTCCTCCCTCTTTTTTGGGAGAATAGTTAACTTATGACTGATTCAGTCTCTGTTATAGGTCTGTTTAGATTTTTTATTTCTTACCTTTATTGATTGAATGTTTATGCTCCTCCACTCTCAAATTTATATGTTGAAACCTAAGCTTTAACGTGAAGATATATGGAGGTGCTGCCTTTGGGTGGTGATTAGATCATGAGGGTGGAGCACTCATGAATGAGATTAGTGCCATTATAAAAGAGACCTCAGAGAGCTCCTGTTCCCATTCTGCCATGTGAAGACCCAGCAAAATGATGGACGTCTATAAAACAGGATGTGGGCCCTCATCAGACAGTAAGTCTGCCAGTGCCTTGGCCTTGGACATCCCAGCCTCCAAAACTATGAGAAATATACTTCTGTAGTTTATAATTCACCCTGTCTATGGTAGTTTGTTATAGCAGTCCAAACAGACTAAGATACTTTCTGAGTGTGTTTTGCGTTTCTAGGAAATTGTCCACTTATCATGGTTATTACAATTTATTGCACACAGTGGTTCATTCTTTCCTGTTATAATCCTTTTTATTTCTGTAAGATCTGTAATAATGTCCCCACTTTCATTTCTGATTTTAGTCATTTGTGCCTTTCCTACTATTTATTTATTTCTAAATCAGTTTAGCAAAAAGCTTGTCTGTTTTATTTATCTTTTCAAAGAGCCAACTTTGGGTTTTGTTGCTTCTCTCTATTGTTTTTTCTATCCTGTAATATACTGATCTTTATTCTTTTTTTTTTCTTCTGCTATCTTCACGTTTCGATTGCTCCTCTTTATTTACTTCCTTAAAATCTAAAGTTAGGTTATTCACTTGAAATAATTTTTCTTTTTTAACATGAGATAAACATATATAAATCTTTCTCAGATAAATGTTTTAGCTGTATCAAATAAGTTTCAGTGTGTTATGTTTTTATTTTCATTTATCTCAATGCCTTTCCTATTTTCCATTGTGATTTGCTTTTTCACCCATTGGTTGTTTAAGAGAGTATTGTTTACTATCCATATGTGCATATATTTTCCAGCTTTCTTTCTGTAATTGATTTCTAATTTCATTCTCTTATGGTCAGAAAAATATTTTGCATGACTTCCAATATTTTAAATTTATAGGATTTGTTTGTTGGATTAACATTTGATCTGTCCTGGAGAATGATACATGTGCTCTTAAGAATAATATGTATTCTACTTTTTTGGAGTATATATACATATATTTGGTCTAGTTGGTCTACAGAGATTTTTCTAATCCTCACTTTACTGACGTTCTGCCCAATTGTTCTATTAGTTTAGTGGTCAGCTAGTGATTTTATAGGATTTCTTTAATCATTTGATTTCAACCAAATAAAACTGTTCAGTCTTTGCAGATTGAGTGTTTGTTGGTATTTTCTTTCAGCACGTAGCAACTCTGCATCAGCCTTTACTTCCAGCATGCACAACTCTAAAGGTCAATCAGAGGTGAAAGCTTAGGGTCGTTTCATATCTTTTCTGAGCCTGTGTTTAGTCATGGCTATGAAGAAGAGCTTCAATAGTTGACAGAATCATGTGTTTTTCCCCACTATCTTTATTGAAGTATGATTAACAGATAAAAATTGTGTATATTTAGGGTGTAAAATGTGGTTTTTTCATTTACGTATACAATGTGATTTATGTATACAACATGAAGTGATTACCACAATCAAATTAATTGATGTATTCATCACCTCACATAGTTACTATTTCTTTTGGATGAGAACACTTGAGATCTACTCTCTTAGCAAATTTCAAGTATATAACACATTACTATTAACTCTAGTTACCATGCTATAAATAAGGTCTCTAGTATTTATTCATTTTATACCTGAAGGTTTATACCTTTTGACTGATATCACTATTATTTCCTATCCCTCACCCCCTGGTAACCACCATTCTATTCTCATACTATTTTGTACTATTCAACTTTTATAGTAATTTACTATCATACTATTTTATACTATTTATGATCTACTCTCTTAGCAAATTTCAAGTATATAACACATTACTATTAACTCTAGTTACCATGCTGTAAATAAGGTCTCTAGTATTTATTCATTTTATACCTGAAGGTTTATACCTTTTGACTGATATCACTATTATTTCCTATCCCTCACCCCCGGTAACCACCATTCTATTCTCATACTATTTTGTACTATTCAACTTTTATAGTAATTTACTATCATACTATTTTATACTGTTTATATTACTATCATACTATTTTATACTATTTATGCTACTCATCTTGTTTGTTTGTTTTACATTCCACATATGAAGGTACTTCAAAAATTTCATGGAAAAATAGAATTGAAGGATTATACAAGCCTTTTAATGAACTTTTTGAAGTACTTTGTATAAGTGAGATCATGCAGTATTTGTCTTTTTATGTCTGGTTGATTTAATTTAGCATAATGTCTTCATGTTTCATTAATTTTGCCACAAATGGCAGGATATCCTTCTTTTCTAAGGCTGGATAGTATTCCTTGGTGTATATATCACCACATTTTCATTCTCTCTTCATCCGTCAGCTCACATATAGATTGTTTTCATATCTTGGCTATTGTGAGTAATGCTTGATTCTTTTTTATTAACTTTTCCTTGGAGCATTTATAAAATTTGGAATCAAGTCTTGTGTTAAAACAAAAAGAGAGGTTGAAAAATAACCTCATAGAGCGAATTGCCCTGGCTTCCCACGGACTATAGCATCAGAGACAGCACCTACTTCCTAATAACCATCAACAAGGCCAAATCCCTCCCTGTGAACAGCCTGTACCTGTGCATGTTTTCCCAGGCCAATATGACCTACAAACAAGGCACCCTGAGAGATGCAGGATGAGTCATTTCAACAGCTCAGTTAAACAGGACTAGTCAGAACCAAATTGCTTTTTTCTCAAATCCCAAAATCATCAGTACTCATCTGAGAGTTATGTGGAAAATAGGTTGGAATGGTCTCCATAACATCCTGCTTAATCACTCTCCTAATCACTATGTTTTTTGAAACTATATTTTCCTAATGATATAAAATTGTACACCACCCTGTAATCCACTTCCCTCAGTCATTTTGTTTGTGAATTTTTTTCCAAACAATGAGAGTAAATGTAGAGATGATGAGGCCCTGGTGAAACACATCACACACACACACACACACACACACACACTCATGCACACAAACATATCATACAAACTCCTGCACACACACACACAAATATACATGCACATACATAAGCATTCCATACCCATACTCATGCACACACACAATCATGCACACACACAAACATACCATACATATACTCATGCACACACACAATCATGCACACACACAAACATACCATACATATACTCATGCACACACAGGCATAATCATGCACACACGCACTCATGCAAACACACACAAACACACCACACACACACTCACGTACATACACACATATAAGAAAAATTTAAGCCTAGAAACATTCTGAATTTCATTTGTTAGTATATCCACACTGATCTTTAACATTTGGATAACACAGAAATTAAAACTTTCATGTTAACAAAAATGAAGATAATTATGCCTGTAGATACATGTTTTGCCAGTGTACTGGGTATAGGAAATGGTGTCTCCTTCTTTGTACCCTCACTGCAACTCTGTGAGATAGATCCACTCTGTGTAAGTGGAAAATGAGGCTCAGAAAAGGCCAAAACCTCATGCACACTCACTCATTAATTAATGGAGAATCGGGTGTGCATTTTGTCAGATTTCAAGGCTTAATATCTATTCATTGTACCACACTCTCCCTTTAAATATTAATTTTTATTTTTATTTTATTCCTTTAGTCATCAGAATAGCTCTCTATAGTGCTCATGTTGCATATTAGTAAACTGAGTCTCAGATTATCAGATATAGCAGCTAAGGCATCGCAAAGAAAACTAGCAGGTCTGGCTAATACTTTAGTCTTTAGGTCATTAGTTCTTTGCACTACACCATACATGAAATAAAAATAAAAATAAAAATCTGTACTAAGATACTGATTAAGATGAAAAGAAAACTGACCAAAAGCAAGCAAACAAACATGAAAAATCAACTAATAGGAATCAGAGATAACCATGTCATTATTGGGCCCATGCATTCCTACCTCATATCTGACACAAAGGAGATGCTCAAAAAAGTTGATTAAATATACAAGTATACATTTTTTCATGCGATTTCCATTAAAAAAATAATCTTTAGATATAGCCATTTCTTCCATGAATTTTAATAGTAAAGTTTAATAAAGAATAAAACTCTTGATAAGGTTTAAATGAAACTTTTTCAGGTCAAAATCCTACAAGTTATATGCAAAGGTACAAAAAAAGCCCTAGATTACATGTAG
>NW_007733228.1:101365-102943 GCF_000696425.1 Galeopterus variegatus
TTCTTCCATGAATTTTAATAGTAAAGTTTAATAAAGAATAAAACTCTTGATAAGGTTTAAACGAAACTTTTTCAGGTCAAAATCCTACAAGTTATATGCAAAGGTACAAAAAAACCCCTAGATTACATGTAGCATCATTGAACCCCGGTAGAAAATGTACTTTCAGAATTTGGGGGAGAAATAATCGGGTCTAGTTACTCTAGGCACATATTGCAAGAAGTGTTCCTATTTAGCATTTCCAGGTCTTCATTTTTTAATATCCAATCTACATAAAATGCACACAATTTACAATACATCATCTTTTGGGCATTATATTTTAAAAAAACTAGTTAGCTCCCTACAGCTCAGTGACACGCTTTTAACAAAACAAGGTGGGGAGAAAAATCATCTTGCATTCCATTCCAAACACAAGTATTAATTCATCATAATCGAGGATAATGTTTTGAAATCTGTTCCAGTGTTAACGAAGTGTATCTGTGTCTTGAATGTTGCTAGCACTGAAAGAAACATCTTGTTACCACATACAAAGTGACTGTATGTCAACAGCAATGTTAATAATTTGATTATCCTAAAGAGAAGATTCTTAAGCCCTTTATATTTTAACATGACTTGTACATACATTGCTTCTACTTTATAGTAGGAAATTGATTAGGAATTTTCTATTTTCATTACACATTCAATTTTTTGACAATCAGAAATGGGCATTAAGTTAGCGTTTTGTGCTGAATGTCTGATGTTAAGTGAGAAATAATTAAAGCAGCTGTAGATACTAAAATAAAGAGTGTTGGCAATATACAAAGATTCAAAAATTATGCTACCTACTTTTTCTTTCTGAAGAGCTGGCCTAAATGTGTAATTTAACATATTTAGATGTTAATAAATGAATCCAAAACAATAATTCAAGATTGAAATAGTCATGTTATAAAAATACTACCATGATTATTCACAACAGTTAAGTGACTCTAAGTCTTCTATTTATAACTCTGAGAGTAAAACTGAGTAAAACTGAGCAAATATAAACTATTATATTTACTCAGATCAGAAACAATGTTTGATATTAGCTAGTAAAGGTCTCACACCACCAAAGAACACCTATAAAACCTAGAAGGACCAGAAGTCCCTTGATCTCCCAAGCTAGGGAGCAGGGAGGTCTGGGGGCTTCAGCCACACACCCCCGATATCCATAACCAGCCCAGCAATGATCACCAGGCCACTGCAGGAAGTGCCCTAGGCTCTTGAGCCAGGGTGGTGGCGGGCCAAGGGCCTTGTCCATGCCCGCCTGACACTTCCAACCAGCCCAGCAACGACCATGCCACTGCTGGAAGCCCTCTAGTCTCCCCTGCAGGAATGAGGGGGGTGCCATGAGCCTCAACCACACCTCCCTCCTCCCTCCTTCTCTCACCCTATTTCCCTTCCCTTCCCTTCTCCCCCTCCCCCCCAAACTGCTCCACAACAACATTCTAAAATGTAAAAAATATATATATTAATAAATAAATAAACCTAAAAAAACCCCCAAAACTAAAGATCAACGAATCAAAAAGTTGGTTTTTTGAAAAGATAAATAAAATCGACAAACCA
>NW_007733228.1:107947-109617 GCF_000696425.1 Galeopterus variegatus
TGATGGGCCATAATAATCATATACATTGTATATTGACAAAATAAAAATTTAAAAAAAACCCCAAAACTACTTTATTTAGGATATAATATGTAATATGAAGTGTTAAAGATAATAACTTGGTAAAGTTTAGGTTAATAATGGAAGGGATAGTAGAAACAGAAATAAAATGAAGTGTGTCTCCCACAAATTCATGTGTTAAATCTCTAGCCCCCAATATGACTATATTTGGAGATAGGGCCCATAGAAGGCATTTCCTTGGGCAACCAGACTATAGGAAGGGCAGGTCCTCACTGGACCTCAGGAACCCTTCAGTACCTGAATATTTTGAAAACTCACCATCTTCATTCTCATTATAAACTAGTTCATGCCAAAGTCATGGAAACAGTTCCTGAGAGTTTTTAAATTTACCTCTTACAGATTGAACTCAAGCATAAGCTTAAAAGTCTGCAGAAAGCTTATTGTCCTGACTCAGGCTAGGTTTCTATCCCTAGATCAACCAACAGAGAGAAGAGAGATGGGGTGAAATAATGTTGTCAGTTTCCTAAGGTAATATTATCAGGAAGGGTGAAGCCCTGAGATTTTATCCTACCTGTAAGTGACAGGCTGCCACAGGTTGGTAGATACTGGCAAAAATGTGAGACTCCTGGGTAAGAGACAAACAACACTATTACTAGCAGCATAGTAGGCAGCCTGAGCTTCATGCTTTTAAAAAATAGCTTCGTTGAAATAGAATTCACAAACCATACAATTCACCCTTTGAAGTGTGTAATTCAGCGGTTTTTAATATATTCACAGATATGTGCAATCGTCCTCACAGTCAATTTTAAATTATTTTCATTTCCTCAAAAAGAAATCATGAACCCGTCAGCTATATATCCACACTACCTGTTCATTCTCTCTCCCGCAGCCCTCAGGAGCCAGTGGTCTATTTTCTGTCTCTGTAGATATCTCTAATTTTCACTTTCATCTGAATGAAATCAGAATATATAACTTCTGTGACTATCTTCTTCTATTTGGCATAATGCTTTGGAGGTTCATCCATGTCATAGCATTTATCAATATTTCACTGATTTTCATGTTCAAATAATATTGCATTGTATGGATATACCACATTTTGTTTATCCATTTATCTGTTGATGGAAATTTCGGTTATTGCTACCTTTTGGCTACTATAATGAACACTTCTGTGAAGACTTGTGTACAGGTGTTTATGTGGATGTTGGTTTTCATTTCTCTTGGGAATATGCCTAGGCATGAAATTGCTGAATCATATGGTAACTGTTTAATTGTTTGAGTAACAGCCAGACTGTTTTCCACAGGGACTGCACCATTTACATTTCCACCGTCGACGTAGAAGGGTTCTCATCTGACTTTTTAATCCTCCCCATCCTAGTGGTGTGAAGTGATATCTCATTGTGATTTCAACAGGCATTTCCTTAAAGACTAATGACATGGACCATCTTCTGATGTGCTGATTAGCCTTTTGCTTATCTTTAATCAGAGAAATGTCTAATTATTTTGTCCATTTTCCGATGTTTTTTCTTTCTTTTTATTATTGACTTGTAAGAATTCTTTATACATTCTAGATACAGATTTCTTATCAGATGCAATTTGCAAATATTTTCTCTCATTCTGTGGCTTACGTTTTCTCTTTTTTGATGGTGTCGAGG
>NW_007733228.1:110146-113028 GCF_000696425.1 Galeopterus variegatus
ATTTGCAAATATTTTCTCTCATTCTGTGGCTTACGTTTTCTCTTTTTTGATGGTGTCGAGGCACCTGTACTTACCTGACTGTGTCCTGCCTGGCTGTTGCCGTTAGCACCCATACTTGCCATGCTGCATCCGGCTCTGTTATCATACTTACCCAGCTGCCAGACACTGCTGTAACACCCCCACCCTGCCAGACACTGCTGTAATGGAATTTTCCACCCTCAGCCTCTCCCCTGCTATAATTTTCCACCCTGAATTATGGTCATTACCACATAAGATCACCCCTTTTTGCCCTCCTGCAAAACCTGGAAATGCTATGAGATTAAAAAAACAGCCCTTCTGCATTTGGGGCTCAGCCTTTGTGACACTAGTCTGCTGAGCTGGTGCCAGCACATCAATAAACTCTGCTTCCTCCCACAAACCTTGGTGTCTTGCCTCTTCCTGTGAGTTAGCAGTACTTCACTGCAACAGTATCCTTTGAAGCACAGTTTTAAAAAATTTGATGAAGTCAAATTTATCTATTTTTTATTTTTCTTATGTTGCTTGCAGTTTTTATGTCATATGTGAGAATTCTAAATTCAAGATCATGAAGATCTATCTATGCCTTTGTTTTCTTTTATGCGTTTAATTTTAGTCCTTCCATTTATGTCTCCTACGTTTTTCTTTTTCAGGATTATTTTGGTTACTTTGAGTTCTTTGTGATTACACATGAATTTCATAATCAACTTGTCAATTTCTATAAAGAAGAAAGCTACTATTCTGTTAGCAATTGTAATGAATCTGTAGATCAGTTTGGGGAATTTCACCAGCTTAACAGTAATTCTTCTGATCCATAAACATGGGATGTTTTTGCACTTATTTGGATTTTTAAAATTTTCTTTCAATGATGTTTTGTAATTTTCAGAGTATAAGCTTTGCACTACTTTGTTCAATGTATTCCTAAATCTTTTTATTATTTTGAGGCCATTGCAGCAGTGTCCCATAACACCAAAGTCCTCAGGGAAGTTGCACACACAGTGGGTTTGCATCACAGATGGTGAACCCCAATCTTGGGAAACCCCAGTCTTTAAATGGGATGCAAGCACACCCACCCAACCTTTGTGCTGGAGGAACACATTTCAATTATTTTGAAAGGCAGAGCAATCTGCCCTCTATCCTGAAGGGAAACACTGTTTCTGTCTTCCAAGAAGGTGTGCTATGCAAACATCTTCGCAAAGATATTCCAGAACACAAACCGGTACAAGACTTGCAGAAACACCAGAGACCTATGGATAATTGTTTCCCAACACATATATGTGACGTTAAGATTGGGGGAACAGAATTCTCCACCAAAGGATGGAGCTCTGGAAACATAATCCAATAAATGTACACTACATTACTTAATCTGGGTTGAGATCTAGGGAGAGAATAGAATGAGAAAGAGAAAAAAAAAACACATTAAAAAGTAGCATGCATTAAATTGTACAGACAGAGTTTGTTTTCAATAAGCAGAAAAAAATTTTATCACAAGAAAAGTATAAAACTCCAGAATAATTGGGTTTCAAATAATGTATATACAGATATTTGCTAGATGAAACAGAAATACAGTAATATAGAGGACTTGAAGAGAAAACTGAATAATTCTGAATAAATAGATATAATTAATTCATATAATTAATATAATAAATTTTGGTTTGCAAACCAAAATAATGTGTTATTTGATGTCAAGTATAATTAGTGTATGGCAACTTTATTATATAATATTTCTCAAAAGGTAACCTTAATAATTTCAAACAATGAGAATTGTACTGGATATAGTGTTTCATGAAATGAAATAAAGCTAAAAGTATGTTTAGAAATATACAGCAAATAGTTAAGCAAAACTATGGAATTACTTAGAAATTGGTTATACACAACTATAAAAATGTCATCAGAGAGGAAATAATGTCTATATTCTTAGACGCTTTAGAAAATATCAAAATAAATAAAATAAAAATCTGCTAGATAGCGAGGCATACTCACTATAGTATACTGAGTGAATTACTATCTCTAAATTCTTTCATTAGCAAATAATAAAGCATGTAAATATGTTTGTAACATTTTCTAAATAGCTATTACAAACAATTTCAAGTACTACATATGACAAATAATTTCTCCAATCAAGTGTTTCTTTTTACTATCTTAAGTGTTTTTCATAAACAGATATTCATAATTTTAATTTAGTTTAATTTATTCATTTTTGGTGTAGTTACTGCTTTTTTATGTCCTATATAAATCTTGTCTACACCAACATCAAGATGTTCTTTGTTTTTTCTAGAGCCTTAATTGTTTTACCTTTATAATTAGACTTTAATAATCAAATCAATCTAGAGTAGACTTTGGTGTATTTCATTTCTTCTATAACTAGGAAATTGAGCCAGTATGCATTATACAGTCTTACTGTTATGAAAGGGAGTTGCCAAAAGAAACGGAGTCACTCGGAGAGACGGAGAACACAGATTTATTGTGCCAGCAGACTCAGGGGAATTAGCATTCCAAAGACCTGAGCCCAGAATGCAGGGAGAACTAGACTAAAATATTCTTCTTGGGTAGCTAAGCAGCAAGCATTTCTATTGGCTCTGTCTGTATTCAGGCAGAGTTACCTAAATCAGGGGTCTTTAACAGGTGGTTAACTAGGTTAACGGCTTTTGGTAAGGGGCTTCATCACAGCTGTGTGCAAGGGCAAGAAGTGTGGTCAAAGAGTGAGACTGCTTCCATGAGGTCTTGAGTAGGGATTTTCTTCAGCACAAATTAAAAATCAACTTTGTCAATTCTAAGATGGCGACGGGTCTGCAGCAGCTGTGCAAGGAGACAGCGCGATCCTGAGAAGTGTGCGCTGTGATACCAGAATACTAATTGCATTTCCA
>NW_007733228.1:113825-114055 GCF_000696425.1 Galeopterus variegatus
ATCCCACTCTCCCTGCAGATCTCAGACGGGGCTGGTAGCGTGGGGAGCCCCCGGCCAGCATCAGGAGGGCAGGGAAAAGGAGCCCGCCCAGATCGTCTCTCCACCACACCCTGGGCATTGGCCCCAGGTAAACTCCCTGTTTCCGGGAGGCAGATTCCATCTCTGGGGGCCTCAGTTTGGAAGAACCCCTAACTGATTTCTGGTGGGGAGAGGGGAGCCCGGAGAGCTCT
>NW_007733229.1:0-258 GCF_000696425.1 Galeopterus variegatus
TAGACAAGGATGCCCACTCTCACCACTCCTATTCAACATAGTGTTGGAAGTACTAGCCAGGTTAATCAGAGAAGAGAAGGAAATAAAGGGCATCCAGATTGGAAAATATGAAGTCAAACTGTCCCTGTTTGCAGATGACATGATCCTATATATTGAACAGACTAAAGCCTCTACAAAAAAGCTCTTGGAGTTGATAAATGATTTCAGCTCAGTAGAAGGATACAAAATCAACACACAAAAATCAGTAGCATTTCTATT
>NW_007733229.1:1243-5106 GCF_000696425.1 Galeopterus variegatus
TCCAGAAACTCCTGCTCTGGTCCACTCAGAAAATAAAAGTCATTGTGTCACTGTCTACCTGCATTCTTCAACTAGGGGCTATCTTTCCTGGATTAACAGAAATGTTTATCAAGAAGTCTCTCGTGTAAGACAGTTGCTTTGATAACTATTTTAACACTTTTCTTTTGGTCCCTTAAAGGTTCTGCATATTTACTAGGTGTATGGTAACTTTACTAATATGAAGGGAAGAAGAATGGACACTGGTTGATGTTTTAACACCCGTAAAAGAACTAAAAAACCCATAAAAAGAGGAGAGAAGAGACAAGTTACTACCTTAAATGTAAACTAAAACTTCAAATAGATACTTGCAGTATTTGGGGACTAGGGCTACTATTAATAATAAGAGTAACAGAAAAAAATCCCCCATGTAGGTCCAAAAATACCGCAAGGGATCTAGTCATCTCAAAGGGACTCTGCGTTGGGGGAGCAAATGCTTTTTATGAGAAATAAATCCTAGTTTGACCTTTATGCAGGTATTAGTCCAAATTGGTATTATCAAAGGGTTGTAGAAACCCGAAGTTAATAAATGAAGAGAAAATATGTTTGGGGAAGGTGAAATATTATTGGCTCCAGACAGAGAAAATGCAAAATCGCTTTTTATGCGTTCCTCTTCAGGCATGGCCAAGGAAGCTCTTGCCAGAGCAATTTTCCCTCAAATGACAAGTAAGATTTTGGATATTTTTTTTTAAAACTGCCTGTGAGTAGAACAGAGTAACAAAACCCAGGAAAATGATAGAAAAGAATCAATCTGGAAGAAAGAATGGCGTGGGATGATTTCTCTGTTTTTTTAATGACTTCAGCCTGAGAGCAGGCTGCAGTCAGTACTAACAGTGTAAAACACTGATAAAAAACCCATAGTTTTTCTGGCCTTAAGACCCTGTGGAAAGAGATAGAATAATCATTGCCACCAGAAAGTGAGGAAGATATTCTGAAAAGGAGACAGCCAGAGAGAAAAAGCCACAGGTATTATGTGAAAAAAAAAAAACTTGGCCAGTCAACTAGCTGACCTTGGACCACATATAGTCAAAGCACTTTGAAATGAAATTTGAGCTGTACCCAAGAGTCAATGTTTATGAGTCCAAGATAATTGCCTTCTAAAATTTTGAAAAATCAACACTCTATGTAGAAATATAACACAATTCAGAGTCTCTGTACCTTCAGAATATTCCAGAAACAATACAAATTCAGTCAATAGATAAAGAAGACAATTTAACCCATTTTTGAGAGAAAAGACAATTCACAGAAACCAACCCCAAAATGAACAAATGTTGAAATAAGAAGACACTGATTTTATTTTAACTATGTTCAGTGATATAAAAAATATACTCTCCATAAATACAAATATAGGATGTCTCATCAAAAAAAAATAGAAATTAGGAAAAAATCTCAAATGCAAATTCAAGAATGGAAAAATATAGTATGTAAAATGAACACACACTTATTGTGCATAACAGCAGAATGGAGTTGACAAAGGAAGGTGTCTATAAACTCAGAGACAGAAAAATAGAAAAAAAAAAGGAAAAATGGAGTGAACAGAGCTTCATGGGCCTGTGAAATAATGTCTGAAGTTCCAGCATATGTGTAATTGGAATGTCACAGCACAGGAGAGAAAATGACTTACAAATTTTTTTTTTTTAAGTTGCTGAGAATTTTTCAATTTGGTGAAAGGCATTAATCTGTAGATTCAACAAACTCAGTAAATTCCAAGTGTGAGCATGCAGAGCTAAAATGAGTAAGCACACCTTACATAGTCAAAATACTTAAAACGAGAGGAAAAATGGTTTAAAGTCATGGGAAAATGACACATTACTTAAATGCTAAACAACGATTCAAATATCTTCTGATTTCTTGTCAGAAATTTTGAAGATCAGAAGACAATGGAAAAACATTATAAAGTGATGAAAGAAAATATCCTGTCAATCCGTGATTCTACATCCGACAAATATATTCTTCAAAACCAAAGGTTAAAATAAAGACAATCCCAGATGTTTGACCATTGTGTTTTGAAAGCAGATTCCTTGTTTTCTCATTTCACAGCTCAGTGATAGAGAGGAATTTACCCCAGTAGGAATCATACCAAGAGTTTCTCACCCATATCTGATTTAGACAATTTACTTGATGAGATTTAGAACCTTCTTGAGTTGATAATACCTAGATGAGGTTTTGGATTTAAAGTTAATGCTGAAATGGGTTAAGACTTTGGGGGATGTTGGGGTGGGCTAAATGTATTTTTCACATGGGAGGACATAAATTTGCAGGTACCAGGCAATGGAGTCTACTGGGTTGAATAGTGCTCCCCCAGAAGTATTCATAGTCACCTGAAACCTGTGAATGTGACCTTATTTGGAAACAGTGTCTCTGCAGATGCAATCATGAGGTCACAATGGATTAAAGTAGTTCCTAAACCTATGTATGGTATATATGGTATCCTTACAGGAGGAGGGAAATTTGGACACAGACACACCGAGGGAAGATGGCCATGTGAATATGAAGGCAGAGGTTGGAGATATTGCTGCCACCAGTGAAGGAATGCTCAGGATAGCTGACAGTTACAAGAAGCTAAAGGAGGAAAGGAAAGATTCTTCTTTAGAAGGAGGGACTGTGGCCCTGCATGTTCCTTGATGTCAGAGTTCTGGCCTCCTGATCTATGACAAAATAAACTTCTGTTGTTTTTAAATCACCAGTCTATTACAACAGCCTAAGAAATGAATATAGAAAGAAATGAAATTATGATTACTGACTCATGTGATCACCTCATAGGACTTTTAAGAGAATATATAGATAAGCAATTAAAACAAAAAGGAAATTCAGAAAGTTTTATGCTGCCAGATCAATATACAAAAACAACGAAAACAATTACATAATACAGTAACAATAAAGGAATAATAAAGAAAGGCTTCCACAGTCAAAAAGTCTAAAGTTGCTAGACATAAGTTTTTAAAAATAATATGTTCATGATCTTTATGAAAACAAATATAAAATGTAACAAAGGGAAAAAAGAAAACTGTATAGATAACTTGTTATGAAGTTGAATTTTCACAGAATTTGACAAGTATCTCCAAAAATTATTTTCTTTTTTTTTTTTTTTCCTTTTTGTCTTTTTTCGTGACCAGCAACGGGATCGCAACCCNAGCTCTCAGGATCGCGCTGTTTCCTGACGCGGGCGCTCCAGACCCGCCGCCATTTTCCCTTAACTTTCTTCTTAAAATAAATTGATTAAGCAATTACTGTATGTCAGGCACTGTTCTCGGTCCAGAAGCCCTCCTCAGAAGCCAAGCAGATGCTGACACCATGCTTCTTGGAATTGCCAGCCCCCAGAATCATGAGCCAAATAAATCTCTTTTCTTTATAAGTTGCCAGTCTTCGATATTCTGAAATCAAGTCCCAGTTCCTCTCCAGAGGCAGTGGGTTGAATGGTTTCCAAAAGATATGTCCATGTCCCAACCCTCAGAACCGCGCCAGCCAAGTCTCTCCTTCAGCCACCCGTGAGGCCCCGCGAGCAGACACCACCTCATAGGACTTTTAAGAGAATATATAGATAAGCAATTAAAACAAAAAGGAAATTCAGAAAGTTTTATGCTGCCAGATCAATATACAAAAACAACGAAAACAATTACATAATACAGTAACAATAAAGGAATAATAAAGAAAGGCTTCCACAGTCAAAAAGTCTAAAGTTGCTAGACATAAGTTTTTAAAAATAATATGTTCATGATCTTTATGAAAACAAATATAAAATGTAACAAAGGGAAAAAAGAAAACTGTATAGATAACTTGTTATGAAGTTGAATTTTCACAGAATTTGACAAGTATCTCCAAAAATT
>NW_007733229.1:5368-26233 GCF_000696425.1 Galeopterus variegatus
GAACCCTCGGCGGGAGCGCCACCACACTCCCAAGCAGTGCACTGTAGCAGTGCGCCACTGGGCCGGCCCCAAAAATTATTTTCAAGGTGTAAAAAGAGCCTGGAATTATTTTAAAGAGAAAGTATGTGTCCTTCCATGTATTAACAATTACCCTAAATCTCCCTGGGACTCAACGGTATCACTTTCCTAACAAAAAAGTTCACAGAGAAATGAAAAAACACCATAAACAAGTATCTATAGCTTTATCACACAATAGATTTGGTCACCTATGTACATAGAAGTAACTCAACTTCCTTTTGAATCTTTGTAGAACCAATTTAAAGGGATAACATTGCTTGTAAAGCTCTATAATCATTCTTTTGTGTTAAGTGGATGAAGAAAACATCGAGCTGGTGAAATGTAAATTAGAGGTCCAAGGAATGATTTAAGTTAATAAATGAGAGACAAGTCTGGAGCTCTGTTAACAAGTTTCAACATTTCTGGGCACCTGAGATTAAGCTGCCGAGAAGTGCCCTGCACTTTTCTAAGTATGTGATGCAAGTTTTGTATGGCAAGATAAGGTAACTAAATTTAGTGCCCCCTCCTTAGGAACAAGAATGATGAAATGCAGATTCCACATTTGTCAGGTGAATAGAATGAGTATAGAAAAGCAAATCAAACTGTCCTTCCTCATGCTCATTAAAGCCCTTCCTCAATAATAAAAAACAACCACATTTTCACATTCTCCATTTATCTTAAGGTCATTATAATATTGATATCATATCAACTTGCAATCACAGAAGTAGAGAGTAGAATAGTGGTTACTAGAGAGTGGTGAGGGGGCAGGGGGAGAGATTGGGGGCATGGAGAGAAGTCATGAATGCATGCAAAATTGTAGAGATAGGAAGAAAAAGATCTGCTGTTCTACAGCAATATAGGGAGACTACAGCCAACCACAAATTACTGTGTAACTTGAAGTAGCTATTCGAGAGGACGTTGAATGTTCACAACACAAAGATATAAAAAAAAGTTTGAGATGATAAATATGCTAAATACCCTGATATGATCATTGCACTCTGTATAAATGTACCAAAATCACACTGTACTCCATAAACATGTACAATTATCAAGGGGTCAATTAAGAAAAAATAAAGTAAAAAGAAAAAAATTCAGAGACAGAAGTAGATTAGAGATCACCAGAAACTGGGGGGAAGGAATATTGAGAAGTTATTGCTTAATGGGTACAGAGTTTATGTTTAGGATGATGAAAAAGTTTTGGAAATAGATAGAGGTAGTAGTTACATGGTATTATGAATGTAATTAATTGCACACAATTGTATGTTTAAAAATGCTTAAAAGGCAATCCTTAGGTTATGTATATTTTATTAGAGTAAAAAACATATTGTATTGACTTGCAAAAATAATATTTAACCACTTACACACAGTGTAGGGTATCATCCAATATCACTGGCATCATTAAGTAACATTCATTCAGATTTACTTTGAGGGAAGATACTCAGTGATTACAGATGAGGAAACCTAAATGGCTGAAAGAAACAGAGACCTACTCAAGGTCTCACATTGACTCGGCAGCAACATCCACCTGTAAATGGAAAGTTCCTGAAGTGTTGCACTTTGTTTGGACATAGAGACCAACTGAGTCCTTATCTCCATTAGAAAATGATTCATGCCAAGCTAAAGATATGCTCTATTCATTTCCTCTTACTTGAACGCATTTCTGTTATTATGTGAAAGTCACGAGTCTGTTGATTTTTCTTAATTTCTTGTATTTTAGAACGAAAAGATAAATTAGAGAGTGAAGCTGTATGTGATGGATTTTGGACATGACTGGCACCATTGTGCACACAATAAGCACAAAATAGCCACTGGCCTTGTCTTACACTCCAGCTCTAAACCCCTTCCCCCTTCCCTTTAAGAGAAGCCTCCTGACTTAAACAGAAACCCTTTTGCTTCTGCAAGGGCCCAATTCTAGACCCTGGTTGCATAGTTTCCACATTAGCATAATGCCCCTCCTTGATGGTATCAGCCAGCCCTTAGCTCTCCTCCCCCCACACCTGGTGCTGTTCTCCATTTTGAGGGCAGCCCTGGGCTGCCCCCCACTTTGGGCACAGCTTGGCAGATTCTTTTTCTTTAGTAAAGTTTTAACGGTACCGGCCTCTCGGCTCACTTTCTTTCATTATGTTGATTGAACTTTTGAATTTTAGCATACCACTTCTACCCACCCCAAGAAGAAGAAAGCAATAAAAGTCTTAAATCATACTTAAAATATCCCCTTCTGAAAATTTAATCCCTGGTGCTTTCTTTCTAATGAGGTTAGTCAATCTTTTTATCATTTGTCTGATAAAGAAAGAAAATTCTGAGCTCTAGTAACCATGAAGTTACAATCCCTTATTTTCTTTTTTTTTTTTTTTTTGTGACCGGCAACAGATCGCAACCCTCAGTGTCGCACCCGTACCGGACCGGGACCGGCAACGGGATCGCAACCCTCGGTGTTGCCCCCGCTCCTCGCTCAGCCAGTGAGCAGCCGGTCTGTATGTGGGATCCGAACCCTCGGCGGGAGCGCCGCCACGCTTCCCAAGCGGCGCACTGTAGCAGTGCGCCACCGGGCCAGCCCAACAATCCCTTATTTTCTAAGCTCACTTTCCTAATGTAAAAGTCATTCATGATTGTAAATTCTACAAGGTGTGAAATATTTCAATGGCTAATACTTTGTCTTATCATCTGGAATTAAATGGTCTTATCACAAATAGAATTAATAGATTATGTATACTAGTAAATTTTATTTTTTTTTGTTAAAAATCTGAATAAAAGATAATAAAGTAGGAAAAGAAATAGGTCTAAAAATTAAATTTAATTAAATTTAACATTTTAACTTTTCACAAGAAAATTGCATTGATTCAGGCTATGAAAGTGATGTAATTTATATACGAGTATTTACCTGATACAAATCTTAAACAGTGCCATCACCATCATCAGATATTAAAAAGCTGACATGTGAAAAGAAATATGGTAGGAAGGGGGAGTTGATAAAAACAGTTAAGAGACCAGAAAATAATAACTAAGTCAGCAAAGTCTCTGTTTGTTTATTTTTTGGTTGTTTGGTTGTTTGTTTGTTTGGTGTTCTCTGCCTTAAAAATCTAAGAGCCAATGCACAATTAAAATTGGGCAGCTGCTTCTGGAATGTGAAATTACAGATTCTTGGAAAGTTCCCCTGAACAGATTATCATCCCAAAGCTTTGACACAAATGTGATCATCAGGATGTTGTTTCTTTGGTTTAAAAGTTACCCCAGGGGGCCGAGCCCATGGCGCACTCGGGAGAGTGCAGCGCTGGGAGCGCAGCAGCGCTCCCACCGCGGGTTCAGATCCTATATAGGGATGGCCGGTGCTTCAATGGCTGAGAGCAGTGCTGCCGGTCTCAAAAAGGACAAAAAAAAAAGTTACCGCAGGGATGATTGTGCTTCACTGGCTGAGAGCAGTGCTGCCGGTCTCAAAAAGGACAAAAAAAAAAGTTACCGCAGGGATGANTGTGCTTCACTGGCTGAGAGCAGTGCTGCCGGTCTCAAAAAGGACAAAAAAAAAAGTTACCGCAGGGATGATAGCATACTTGAGAGGCATTTACTTTAATGCAAATTATTTTGCCATATCTTTTCAAATGTAAAAACCCACTGGGAAAAAGAGAAAGGTCAAACACTGCACAAAGCTATCTGGAGCCTGTAGTTTGTATTGGAGAACAAAGTGCTTTGGTCTCACAGTATAAGCTCTATGGCCTGGGATAAATTACTTACCCACCCCAAGACTTGCTTCCTCAGCAACAGTGAGTACCTCAAACAGTTGCAGAAAGGACTAAATGAACTAGCAGATGTACTTACGGCTATCAGAAAACACAACACAATGACTATCAGAAAATATACATTAGCATTTAACTTATTCATATTTAACATAAAGTGTTAAATATTTCTCTCCCCCGCCCTCCTTCCCCTTCTGTTAATCCTACCACCACTACTACTAAGACCTCACAACTTCACAACCTAACAACCTTTCTGCTAATTTTGTCTTGAGGGCATGCTAGAGGTTTATATAAAAATTAAATATACTGCCTTTTATTTATCTTTAGCAAAAGACTTTATGAAAAAGAAGATATAGTTTAAGCTACACTGGTCTTCCTGAATGTTTTTGTGATGAGATGAAGGTGTATTAAAGGATTATATGAATTTTCAGTTAATTGATAGGACTTTTTCACCCCCCAAGACATCTGAACTAAAAAATGTAAGAGTTTCTTACATGCTTTCAGGTTTGATTTTTAGGAGTTAAGCAAATACATGCTGTTAAATACTTCTAGCATTTTCTTTAGTATAATTTTCCTTTAGAAATCAAATTCTCTCTCCTTTGGGTTTTCTGGAAGGTTCATTGGTCACTTGAATTAATTTCACAAAAATATCAAGAGGATGTATAGTGATTATAATACGACAGTTAAAAGAGATAATTACATCCATCTCTGACGGCTTGGATGTGGTCTCTAAGTAATTCTTGTGGGTGATACTATGGATTTCCAGTGGGAAATGCTCTCAGAGGAGAAGGCTTTCTGAGCTGCAGTCTCAGATATCATAACTTACACCTTTTGATGAACTCCTTGTTTATAAACTCAAAAGCGAGACAGATAATGAATGTCACAGTTCAGTTTCCAAATTGAATACTGCATTTTTAAATTAATTCACAACTTAGCACATAGTATTTATTCAGGAAAATGTTTTTAATAAATTTATTTATATATGTAGAATTTACTGACTGTATTCTGTGCTATTTGCGATAGAGCCATCCCAAATGAATACAACATAACCTCTTCTCTTACAAAACACTGTGAAAAGATACATAAAAAAATAACAATATTATAAGATAGAAAATAGTAAACAGCATTGAACAGGCAGAATATTATAGGAGTTTGGCAGAAGTACAGAAATGTATATGATATGGGTTATTTTTGTATTTCATCCCAGAATATAAAAAAATTAACACATAATATTTTGTAGATAAGGATACTAAAATATTTATAAGTGCAAGGAGAAATAGAAAACCATGATGAATTAATAAAAGGGCTAATCCAGGCCAAAAATATATGTCTTTATAATTTTTTTAGAAATAATCTGTTAGTCATGGAAAGTACACAGAGGAGTAATTAAATAAGTTTCTAAATCTTTTAGATTAGACAAATTGACTCCAAGTATATACATAAGATGAGCAAGTTTCCAAGAGTTTCTAATTTTACCTGATAAAGTAATAATCCTAAACCACCTTGGTCAGGTGTGAGGGAGAGAAAACAAAGCCTAAAATACAATGTGTCTCCCTGAGGAGGGGCCTGTGGACTGACTCATGATAGGAAATTGCTGAGCATAAAGCACTTGTGTTTGTTTTCTATTCACCAAACAATGTCCAGAGGAATGAATGGTCAGGTGTGAGGGAGAGAAAACAAAGCCTAAAATACAATGTGTCTCCCTGAGGAGGGGCCTGTGGACTGACTCATGATAGGAAGTTGCTGAGCATAAAGCACTTGTGTTTGTTTTCTATTCACCAAACAATGTCCAGAGGAATGAAACGTTGTGAGCAGTCAGACTGTATTATAACAGTTCATGAAAAGCTACAGTTTAGCATCCCAACATATCTATGTCTGTATCCCTATGTAAATTAGTAAAATATTTTGGAGTCAACAACAGACAAAAACCAATTATAATGGAATCTGCTTTTCTCTGACAACAGCAAAAGCATAGAAATGATAACATAAGTAATGAAAAATTTTATAAGTCCCCAAAAGATAATTGGCAGACTCTTTCAAACAAGGCTTGCTTGGTATTGGTAGGAATAAATCTAAAGCATCTACTCTAATGTGTCATTAAACTTTTATCAGATCATAGTCACAATGCATGAGGATTAAATCTTGTTTGAACTGAATAATGTATGCTAAAACTTATATCGTCCATATTAAGGTAATAATCATCACTTGGCTAATGTACTTCAATGGACTGATGGGCATTAACCCATTTTGAACTTAACAGAAGTGGACTGTTTTTATCATCTTGAAAATGTAGTACAAAGACATAAATGTAGGGCATCTTAGCTTCCATTTGAGTAATGAATTAAATTTGTTCTACTCACCATTTAATACTTTCATCGAGACGTTGTGCAGTCAAGCTAAATGAGTGTGAAGCAACATTTCTGTGTGTTTCCTTTATCATTATATTCTTAGCTCTTTTGGTACTAGGGAGTATCCTCTCCCGTGACAGGTGCCCTCATCCTTAGTCTTCCTTTTGTTAAAATTTTAATCAGCTCTTTAATTCACACTAAAGAATGAACTGCTACTTCCATCAATGTGGCATGCCTTCCTGGTGCACATGTCTTTTTTATGAGTGAATTATTGAGATAAAGAAATAAATTTTAGATCTCAGTTAGAGGAAGTGTTACATATGGAGGATAATGGGCTTTCAAATATTTCTGTCCCATCCCCCAACCTTTGCTTGATTACTTATCATTTAAGAGTCCAGCAGTGCACATACGTATAAGAGTAAGTTACCTATTTGGCCTCCTTTTTGAAAACAGGAAGCCATGATTTATCCTTTTTAACAGCTTGAATCTCCTCTTTATGTTAAATGAATTTTTCCTTTGCAGGGAAACCACTTATGTATTCTTGCATCTTTGTTTATTGCTGCTGGACTTTAGAGCAGTCTCAGTAATCCTTTTGCCTCCTGGAAACTAAGAAAGACTTTATACGATACTTTGAAGAGAGGAGAAAACATTGTGAATAAGATGGGTGAGGATATTGATAGACAGTATCTTTAGGAATAACTGTTAGGAACAAAATACTATCCATTTGACCTCGGGTTTTCAATGAGAAAGTAATTCTTTGGTGTATAAAGAGAGATTATCATTCGGGCTGAGGGATAATCCATGTTCAGGATGGAGTTCCCCTTATCTGAAATTATGTTTTTTTTGTCTTCCAGAAGCCCCTAAATTCTCATCATTAAAAGTGGATTAGTAGGGGCTGAGCATGGAATCGTGCGAAATGCTTAGCAATGGTCACATACATGGGCATGTCACACAGCCACCTTTGATAGTTAACTGCATGAATGGGTTGTTGGATAGCTTTGCAACCTTAACAGATGACTCAAAGGAGGGCTTGGGTGACTTTGAAAGAGTGTGTGGGTAAATACCATGCAGGGGCTAAAAAAAAAATCCAGATCTAAAGTCACAGCGAGGCTGCAGGAGAGGATGACCTACAGTGTTGAGGGGCTCTCGAGAAGAGCAGAGAAGGCTAATTTAAAGACTACTTTGTCTCTAGGACTATTCCACCTGGGTTACTGCAGTAAAGATGAAAATTAGGATGACATTGTCACACCCACATTCAGACAGTGGTTTGCTTTGCAGTAGGGATTGCATCTTTCCCATGTCTAAGCACTTAACCATAGCACATGAGTCATACTAGAGACACAATGTTAGTTGAGTTAATGAATGAATATGTGAATACAATAATATAATTCTAATTTAAGGACTTCATGGCATTTCATATAGGCATTTTACTTTATTTTAAGACAAGCAATAATATCTATAGATAATATAATATATATATTATAATATCTATATTATTATATAATAATAATATCTATAGAAGTTTTTACAGTTTCAAAAAAAAGAAGGAAAGAAAAGAGCAGAAATTGGGAGACAAAGCCGGCTGTGACTATTTTAATGTGATGAAAAATATTTCTCAGAAATCTCTATCAAGTGATCTTTCATTGGATGAAAGAAAGGCACCAGGAAGGAAGGACCAAAAATGATAAAGCAGGCAGGGAGACTTAGAAAACTTGGGGGAGACCAGAGCATCCCTGAAGAGCAGGGGCAATATTAAAGAACAATAAGTGGGTTTTTATATAAATAATAGATCAATCCCATTTAAAAGTCATCTCCATAGATTTAACAAAAAAATATGTGTGCACGGCAATGTTCTTTCAGATGCATGCTTGTATTTAATGTAGCATCACTGAGAACCCACACAACACAATAAACCAACCAAAGTACTGAAAAGCTAGATTTTGCAGATAATTATCTGTGCTTATCGCAGATTTCAATTAAGAATCTCACCACAAGAAAGGTGCTCGCAAGTGGCAATAGCGTTGTTCATCTAGTTTTCTGGTTTCTTATCTTCAGGGTTTAAATGCTCTGGCGATATTACACAGCACACAATGGACTTGTTTCGTGATTCCTAACAACCTATAGTTCATCCAGTCAACAACTATTTTCAAGAGTCCAGTAGGTGTCAAGCAATATTTTAGGATTTGGAGGAAGAACAATGAGAAAACAGAATCTCTGACCTCAAGGGCTTCATCTGTGTGGAGAGGTAGGGGTGGTGGTGGTGTCGGTGAAAGAGGAGTAAATACATAATCATTACATATGAAATACAAGGTCAGGGCCGAGCCCGTGGCACACTCGGGAGAGTGCGGTGCTGGGAGCGCAGCACCGCTCCTGCAGCGGGTTCAGATCCTATATAGGGATGACTGGTGTGCTCACAGCGCTCACTGGCTGAGTGGCGGTGCGGCCGGTCTCAAAAAGGACAAAAAAAAAAGAAATATAAGTTCAGGATTCAGTACATGCAATGAAGAAAAATAAAGTGGGGAAAGTTGGCAGTGATTTGATGGAGGGAGACACAGGTACCATTGGCTGTTTTTGAGATGGGAGTAAAACAAGTCCTTTCTGGGGAGGTGACACTTTAGCCAAATGAAAGGAAGCGAGGGTGTGAGAACGGAGGGCATCTTGGAGAAGGGTGTTCTAAACACTGGGAACTGCATGTGCCAAGGCTCTGAGGCCGGACTGGTTTTGAAGTGTTATAGGAAGAGTCCAGGTGCAGCAGAGGGTGGTTAGGGCAAGGGAAACGGGAGTGTAAAGATGGGCTCAGAGAGGGTCCCCATGCAGGACCCGTGTAAACCATGATGGGGCACTGTGTACCCCCTACAGTAGCTCCTCTAAGGGAGTTCGATCAATTTTTCTGGACACATTTCTGTTTACTAAACATTAAAATTCTCTTCCTCTCTCTGCAGTGCTTCATGAACTAGGATCCTACAGCCTTTGTTTAAGTAATCAAGTTGTGTAAGGTCATATGCAAGAGCACAGATAGTCATTCTATGAAAACCATTCAGTTGCATGAAACTGAAAACCAACCATTATTATTTCACCTTCAACCATTATTAGTCCCATTATTATTTCAACCATTATTAGTTCACCTTCTTGAAATAAGCCATTCTGGAATAATACACAAAAGAATGCTCTAGAAACTTAAGTACCTATGGTGAGTAATATTGATAGTTAGCGGAGTGACTTTAGGGGATACTTGAAGGGCATTTACTTTTAAATCAGTCCCACACATCCCACAGAGCCCAGCTCATGTCTGACCTCTTGCATGAAGTAATTTGGGTATTACTCACAACTCTGAGATCATAAATATAACACTAATTGTCTATGTCATTTATTTGGTATTTACAAATTACATACAGTGTTACAACAGCTCATTATTATACTATAAATATTCCATGTGTGTGCCAGGTTGTAGGATTACCTGGAAAGGATATTTACAGACCTTGACACAGGGCTGGGGCTGTAGCTGTAACTTCCCACCTAGTTCATAAATCCCATGATAGCAAGGACTTTTTCTACACGTCTCTGCATCTCCTACGTGGATGAGCACCGTGCCTTTCACAGAGTAGATACAATGTGGCTGTTGGTGGATTGGTAGATAGAGATAGAAAAATATGTAAATATATAAAATCAATGAAATGTTGTGTAACCTATTTTTCTGTGTTGATAACTTACAGCAGGAATTTGAGCTCTGATTTTCAGTCAGTGTTTGGTTACCAATGCCATGAGTTTTCCTTATTAGGTTTAGATAGATGAATTTCCCTGACTGTCAGAAGACTGGATCCTTAGTGAGCAGGGCCAAAGACCCTTGTGTGTGGTTCCTTCTTATTTGTCCTCATTCCTAAGCTGCATGCACGTTAATAGTGGCATTTCACTAGAACCTCCCTCAGTCTGGTGAGCACTGCATCTGGTATTGAAGCTCAGACAAATGATAAATTGCATCAGGTTATTTTTAGTTTTATTCTTGTTTAATGAGTGGTGGGAGTTTGTCAAAGTTTTTACTCTGAAAGTTACAAGAGATTTAGATACGATAAGAAAAGACCATAGATTTATGTTTTCACATATGAACCTGAAGTATGCCAGAGTAAAAAAAAAACAATTTTATAACCTTATTTAAAGCTTATACAGAGAGGGAAGACCTAGGGAGGAGTATTTCTATATATTGGGTTTTTACCCTGCAAGGGGTAGAGAAAAATTCAGTAAGTCATATTAATTTGACATAAATGTGCAGGGCCAAAACGTATTATATAGTTAGTATATATAGTTATATAATTAGTTTATATAGTACAGAATTTATGTAGTTTATACTTTGCTAGTTATTTAGAAACAGTATAGTATTTTATGCTGAAAGAAAATTGGTACATTAAAAATAAGATTTATGAGTCATAAGGAATGCATGAGATATACGTCACTCAGAGTGATGTGCTTTTAAACAGCATGATATTTCTCATTAAACATATTTAGACAAATTTGAAATTAAATTTTTTCCTCAACATGTCCGAATCACATATTAAACAGGAGACAAACTGATATGAAGAAAGCCACACGCACTGTCCATGAGGACACGGTTGCTGCCAAACTGACTGCTGGGCCTTCTCAATTAGCTTTCTAATTTTGCGAGATATATGTCACTCAGAGTGACGTGCTTTTTAAACAGCATGATATTTCTCATTAAACATATTTAGACAAATTTGAAATTAAATTTTTTCCTCAACATGTCCGAATCACATATCAAACGGGACACAAACTGATATGAAGAAAGCCACACGCACTGTTCATGAGGACACGGTTGCTGCCAAACTGACTGCTGGGCCTTCTCAATTAGCTTTCTAATTTTGCAGGAAATCTTTTCCTACCTAACCACTGCAGCAGGAATGCTATGCTGCATCAACTGTCAGATGAGCAAATACTTCTAGAGTCCCAGGACCCACAAAATCATGAAGGCATCACAACCTTGCTCTCTTGCTAAATTCCCCAAAGGGAGCAGGTAGGTTTGTGTATATAACATATTTACACCTTTTATCGTGTGCATAAATGAACACATGCATATATGCATGTACAAATTTATTTGTATGTGGCTACATGTGTTTATACCCACACATGCTTATATCATTGAGTTGGAAAACTCTAAAGGTTTTTAAGGTTTTGACTATAAAATCAGGTAATGCCCTGAGTTGTTAGAATTTTCACTTGATGTCTGGAAGATACTTTCTTCTATAGAAGTTTCTGTGTTTCTGTGTGCACACAGATAAGGTGCTGACACTTATACCTTGAAAAACTATTTACCTCTTCATTTGGGGACTGGCATTGAAAAGATGAGGAGTTGCTCTGGGAAATTTTCCAGTTGTTTGAAATACTTCTGGTTTATTTCTTGAGTTTGCACAGTAGTTTAGTGTAATGACCTTGTTCTTCCTGCCCACTCACTGAGTGAGTCCAAGGCCAAATGTGTTCTGCATTATGAGCCCCTATGAATCCACATGACAGTGGGTCAGAGCTGGGAAAGACAGACATGGAGAATTGGGTGTCTCCTCTAATTCTACACATGGGTCTTCAATACATATGAATAGGTCCTTGTAGATAATGCATATTTGTGTCTTAGCATTAGTGGCAGGGGCAGGAAAGGATTAGACTTGATGATAAGAAACTGGTTGAACTCATTTTTCCATTATTAGAGATGTTTCTACAGATATGTAAAAATGGCTAGAAAGTAATTTAGAGAAGAAAAATCATCTGTTTGCTGGTAAGGGCAATTGATTTTAACTTCTGAGTGCATGCACATTTTATAATTGCTTTATCTTTGATGGAATTAAAGAAACGAATCACCAAAGAGATTGATCTATATGTATGTTCATATACACATATATGAAGGACAGTTCTCTGGGTGGCCCTCAACTGACCCAGTTTTTCTCCCTTCCTCCTTTGTCGTTCTCAAGAATAACTCTAGAATGTGCTAGGAATGCAATGTCTTGAAATAGAAAGGAGATGGCCAGAACAGCCTGAGCTCTGTTCTAGTCCCATCCGAGAAAAAGGATGTCCTTTAACTCTTTAGCCCAACGAGTCAAGTAACCCTGGGGTACAGAACCCAGAGTCAGCTGCTTTCTGGAGTCTTTCAGCTGGTGCAAGTGGGCACAAGCAGATGAGACTCTATTCGCCCAGGCAGCTTTCTTGAGCATTGGGGGACCGGCTCACAATGAATCCTAGCCGCTGTTGTTGTTCTCCGCCTTTCTGTAGGTAATACACCTGTCTCATGTAACTTATTGCATAGAGTGTGTTATGTCTTATCAAACTCAGATAAGTGCACAATGAGCCTACTTCACAGTAGATAGCACATCTAATTCACTCACTCATATCTGTGTATTGATCAGCCGTCATAAGCTTGGGTTAAGATGAGTACAGGAGATAGAGGGAAACACCAACAGACAAAGCTGAGTATAAAACAAGTATATAATTGATGCAATTAACTTTTCTTCTTTTTGAAATACCCCATATACGTTATTTCCAAAAGTTTCTGCAGGATTTCAGAATGAGTAATCAGAAATAAGTGCTCTTTTCTTGCTGGGGTTGGTATTCACATGTGACTGTGAAAAGTCAAGTGACCTTTTAGGCACTTCAGTTTTCTCATCTATAAAAAGAGGTCATTAAAATAGAATATTTTAAAAAATCATTTTGCCTCAAACATTTTATAATCTGTTTTATTTTACACAGCGTCCCATCCCCCTTTGTTTTTTTCTGGGGGGGATGTCAGCCCTCCCTCCTTTGCTGTTGTTTGGTTGGTTGTTTTCTTGGGAACTCTCGTTCCCCGACCTGTTGCATCCCAGTTTTACTCCTGGTGATTGGTGTTTTCTTCTGCGGTCCAGACGTGACAGTGCAACTTTAGAAGACAATGTTCTCGAGGTTTAATATCAAAGCTGTAAAGGAGAGAAATAGTCTCCCTCTAGGAGTGTGAGTGCTAAAGTGCAGTGGGGTGGAGCTGCTGGACAATGTCATTTTTTAGATTTAGAGTAGGAAGTATGAAATATGGGGGAAACAGAATACTTAGAACTCTATTTAGACTGAATGTAGTACCACACTTCTGACAGTCTATTGCCTGACACTAGCATTGATCGGAATGTGGTGGAAGGAACGCAGGCCTCTCACGGAATTCAGGTTTGAGATGCAAGGCCAAGAAAAATGAGGCGAGAAGACATTTCACTGTTTTCAGAAATTAAAATGAGTTTTGTCTTTGTTCATTATCTCAGAAGCAAATTGCATTGGTACTTTATACATATTTCTCCTTTCTCACTAATCCTTCCTATTCTAAGGATATGTCTGAAAGCTGTAGTAAAATTTGTTTTACTGGGATATGAATGAGAGTGTTTAAATTATATTAGAATGAATATCAAGAATCAATCCTCTCCCAAAGAACTCTGTTGTCTGAGTTTTTTCCTTTTAGCTTGGTCTATCACAGTGGATTTATTCTGCAGCAGGAAAGAATTCATCGTCCTTTCTTATCCTGAACTAAACCTGCTCTCTCGAGGATTTAAAACATGCCAAGTTAGTTAGCCCTGAAATAAATTATTACAACTGGTAAAATTAATAGACATCAGAAAAAAATATGTTTTTTCTGTAATTTTAGTGAAATTACCACTGTTCATACTGTTAGAAGAAAGATGATGCATGATTGAGGTACACACACATGCATGCATGCATTCATACACACACACACTAACGCATGCACACACATACACACACCTCTGAATACACACATGCACACACATACACATGCACGTGCTGATGCATGATTGAGGTACACACACATGCATGCATGCATTCATACACACACGCACTAATGCATGCACACACATACACACACCTCTGAATACACACATGCACACACATACACATGCACGTGCCTGTATGAATACATACACGTGCACGTGTATGCATATGCATGCACACATACACACATGTGTGCATGCATGTGTGCAACCATATGCACGTGTGCACATGAATGCAGAAACACATTCATACACATACGTGCACACATATGCACACACAAATGTCTCATTGGCTCCTTGATTGCCTTAAATATTAGTATCACAATAAATATAAAAATATTTTAATATTTTTCTGCATTTTTGCTTAGTAGTTAAATTCCCATTATAAAATAAGAATTTGCAAATAAAATATAAAACAAATTTTCTGATTTTACATTTTCATGCAAATACAATCTATAGAAAGATCAGAAATTATAGAGACTCATGCTTTTAAAAGAAAAAGAAAGATGGAAATAAAAATACTTTGAAACTACTCAAGATGTGGAGGGAATAAAACTATGTAGACAAATTTGCTTGATCCACAAATATCACCCAAGCTGTGAGACATGGAGGCTAAACCTGTAAGTTAGAATGGCAGGGCTTTTTGAGAGCACAGGGAGTCCAGAGAGATTCTCACTGTGAGAAAGACTGATCGTATTGGTAGACGCTCTGTACACCTAGACAAGATAGTCAGCTTTTCAAATCCTGCATACAAAAGAGAGTGCTAGAAACTCCCGTCCACAATTCTAAACCAGATGACCCACATTGAGTACCTTTCAGTACTGTCAGGCATAATAATTGAAGCATTGTGTGACACTTGCTCGGTTATCCAAATTATTATAGAAACAAGAACAAATTTGCTTTCATTTCAAACATCAGAAGCAATGCACTCTACGATTTGCTATTGTTTCTAGACCACCATTTTTTTTTCCAATGTGAACTAACACGTTAGATTTAGACACTTAACATAGGCTTTGTTTTCCATACATAACGACTTAGCTTTCCTAACAAATTGATTTCATTATGGAAGTAATAGAATTTATTGAAAACTCTGAAACATTGGAGATTTATAATCATATAAACAATTCCACATATTTTAAATTAAAACACACACACACATACACTAAACTAGAACAAAACTACAATTTGAACCACATCATCTCTCTGGATAGCTTGACACATTGTTAAATGTCCAGGTATCATACAGCATGAATATTTACAAATTTATTTCATTTATGTAACTAATTATTGACTGCCTACTATATGTCAAAAACTATTTTAATACTTAAGGATACACCAGACAATAACAAAAAATGTTCACTGTTTAGAGCTTATCTTGCAGTGAAGACAGAAAACAAGCAATGGAAGGTGAAGGTGCTATAACAAAAGGAAAAGTAGAAGATGGGGGAACCAGGAATGCCAGGGGGTGATGGCTGTGTGCAGGGTGGGGTGTTGGCAGAGATTGGGAATGTTGGAATATTAAAAAGTTAGTGCAGGTAGGCTTCATTTAGGGTGGGATTTTTGAGCAAAGACCTGAAGATGGAGGGAATTAGCCACAGAGAACCTAGGGGAAGGACATTCAAGGCAGTTGAGCAGGTCAAGGAAAGGCCCTAAATTAGGAGTGATAAGGTCAGAGAGGACTGGAGTCTGGGAGGGGAGCAGCTCGTGCACACAATTGTCAAAGTGCTGGCTTTTACTGAGAGTGGATGGGGAGTCAGTGTGGGGTTTAGCACAGGAGAGACAAGTGTGTGGGTTATGTTCCAAAGCATTCTGGCTGCTATGTGAGAGCTGCACAAGGGCTGAGAGGAGGGATCCAGGACTTGGCTGAGTCAGGTGAGGTATCTCCCACTGATTGACTCAATGTTGTGGGATTGTAATTAATATTTAGGGAGATCTGAAGATATTTGTACTTCTGGTATCCATCTATCTAAAACAGAAAAAATATTTTTTAAATATTTTTAACATATTGTATATACTTCATATTTTAATATATTTATGTAATTTGGGAATATAATATACATATTATTTAATTTACCTAATAATTATCCTGCAAATTATCTCACTTATTATCTATTTATTTCCATAGAATTGGTAAATAACTGTCAAGTCTTTCGTTGGTAGAGACATGAACACAGGCATACAATCACAGTTTTGCTGCCATTTTAACACTTACATTTTAATTCTCTCTTTAAAAATTAACTATATGGCTTAGGGATTAAGAGTTGAATATTTGGCATTCTAGAATATGGATTCAAATTCCAATTTTACTCTTTTTTGTACTTTTAAACTAGTGTGACTTTCCTAACATTTTATATCTCTATTTTCTCATTTAAAAAATGCATATAGTATCTATTTCATGTGATGTTCTGAATTATATGTAGTATTTAGCATAATGCCTGGTACATCAATGTCTTTAAATAAATGCACTTCTTGATGTCAATATTACAATTTTTCAAAAATTTCCCTAACAGTATTCTATAAGAAAACCTGGAAAAATTAAAAAAGCAGTATGAAACTGAAAGAAATAAAATGCCAGAGAATTAAAGATTATGTGAATACTTTAAGTTGTTCGAGTTACTGAGGGGAGATTTTAAATAGAAATATTTCAGTGTCAAGATAAACATATCCAAGAGTTAGACCAATAATTATCATTTTGAACTAATTAGGTAACCATAGCTAAAACATGCTACCAATACAGACAACCTCAAAAGCAGAACGTTTATACATTTTTCAGTTGCAAAATAACCAAACTAATAAATACTTTTGGCATTATACACAAATTGCATATCCATACACACCTAGTTCACAGTAAACTCATGACATACTGCTGTACCAGACTATATTGACTTCCCTTTATTAATGCAGGAATTCCAGTGGTGCAAGATTCTTAGGGATAGATTAAAATAATCATCTTGGAAAAGAGGAAGCATGGATTTAGGAATGATGCTTTCTTATTTATATGATACTTGAAATTTTATCTCTCTCTTAAGCACTCTAATATCACATAGATGATTTAAAAAGTAACATTAGGGGCCGGCCTGGTGGCGCACTCGGTAGAGTGCGGTGCTTGGGAGCGTGGTGGCGCTCCCACCGCGGATTCGGATCCCATATAGAGACCGGTCCGCTCACTGGTTGAGCGTGGTGCGGGCGTGACACCGAGGGTTGCGATCCCGTTACCGGTCATGAAAAAAGACAAAAAGGGAAAAAAAAAAAAAGTAACATTAGTTAAGATACATGAAACCAGCAGCTATTAAGGAAATGTAGGACTAAACAAAAGTCATGGTGCTAGCCACGTGCACTATTTCACAGCAACAGGCTTCCTTTACTGTGACCATGGCCTCCTGAGCAATGGCCTCCTGAACATGGTGGTGTGGTAGATTAATAAGGATTCATGGTCTTCAACCCTACTCTCAACTCAGTGTGTGGTCTGATTCCCACCCTCCAAATCAGGTAAGCAGAGGTGAAGCCCTGTCAGTCTTTCAGAAGACTGAGCACTTCCAGCCCTGTCACTGGCATGCTTAGCTTCTGTACCAGAAATCTGACTGCCTTCCTGGGACTCTGGGAAGAATTAGTGGGAGGGCCCAGCTGGGTCCATCCTTTCTGCCATTCCTGCCAAGGCACACCAGAAAAGTGAGCGACATTCTCTGGATCCCTGCAGAAGAGACCACTGCCAGCTGAATACCACTGAATCAGCCCAGCCAACACCAAAAAGAGTGGAACCATGTAGTGAGCAGAAGAATCTCAGCCAAGCCACTCAGTTCTGGAGTGGCTTCTCATACAGGAACAGATAATGGAACAGACGGAAAAGTTCATCCCAGCTCTGTTTACAATAGCCAAGATATGGAACCAACTTAAATATCCACAGATGGATGATTGGATAAGGAAACTGTGGTGTATATACACCATGGAATACTACTCTGCCATAAAAAAGAGTCAAATACTATTACTGGCAACAACATGGATGAGCCTGGAGAAACTTATGTTGAGTGAAATAAGCAAAGCACAGAGGGATAAATACCGCATACGCTCATTCATTATGTGGGAGCTAAGAGAGAAAGAAGGAAGGAAAGAAAGACCACAGTAGTGCCTTGGTCTTGCAGAGGGAGAGAACATTCCTTGGGATACAAAGTAGAGTTGGGGGATAGGGGGAGGGGGAGGGGTGTTGGAGATAATTGGGTGGGGGACACAGGATACAAAAGTAATTTCTGGTAATGGGTATGCCCCCGGGATAAATCTGGCCCTCACATCATGGGCACGAGGAGTAATAATTAGCTTTGTATCTCACGAATATTCATAATAAAAAATTTAAAAACAAAAAATAAAAGTAAATGTTAACAATCAATCAGATATAAGCTACGTTATGCAACATAGATGGGAGATGTTCGGCCATCCAGAGTGGAACCCGCAATGCCTGCTCATTGCAAGTGTTTTCATTTGTGGCCGTGCCGCTTGTGGAATCCTGCTGGAGTCAGTACTATGCTGTTTCCTCTTCAACACTCTTGGACTTTCCTGTCAGGGCAGTAGGCAGGATACACTAAAAGATAAAAAACAAAAAACAGAAAAACAAAATCATTCTCTTGGCTCTGCAATCATTAATCTTTCTGAAGGGAGGAAAATTAAACAGCAAATCTTCCCATATGACATGTAACATCTTCCAGGCCTGTATCTATTTTAAAGGAAAACTAAAAGGAGAACTCAGGGAGTTAGTTAGCAACTCCTGACAGATGGGTAGGATTTTGGGAAATGAACTTACCACTTCAGAGCTATCTTTATCCGCAATTCAATCAGACAAAGAAAGACAGGCTTCCTAGTTTGTTAAAAAGGCAACATAGAGCTTATGTGTATGACCACGTATAGACAATAGAAATGCCCCTGTGAGTGAGGGACTCATCTTCAGAGTATAATTTTCATAAATATATGCAATCATGACCCACATGTACATATATAATAAATAAACATCAAAGGTTGACTAGACTCGTTAATGAGGGAAAACGGCAGGAAGGAGGAGTCACAGGTCTTGCAGAGGGGATGGTGAGGTGGATCGCCCAGTCCATTCAGGAGTACAGGCCCCGAGAGTAAAGCAGTTAAGGACTGACTGCAATTCTAGTAGGTGGGGAAGACGTCTAGAGAAGGATGTTTCCTCTGTCATGGGTGGAGCCTGGAATCTCTGAAGGTCAGCAGGCTGGCTGTTGGAAAGAAACCTGGGAGGTAATGCGAAGAAGAGGGAGGACAAACTCAGACGTATGAGGAAACCTGACTCCAGGAGGACAGACTGATCCTACACCTGTCTCTCTGGGCCTTCAACCTCAGTCATGTGGGTGACGTTCAGGCAAGCCGACACCACTCCCTTCCCATCCAGCAAGGTAAGCCTGCAGATCAGTGACAACACAGCTGCGGGGCGCCTGGGCCCTAGGTTGACCTTCAGAACACATACTGCTGCTTTTGTTTCACTTTCAAATTTTCCTTACATTATTATTGTGGCCAACTCTAAATCAAAACCAAACAGGGAACAGAACTCTGGGAAATGCAGTACTAGCTTAGGGATTGGCAAACCTTTTCTGTAAATAACCAGATAGTAGATATCACGAACACTCAACCTTGCCAATGTAGAGCATGAGTTGCCTCAAACAACAGAGTAGATAAAATGAGTGGGTATGGCAGTGTTTCAATAAAACTTTATTTACAAACACAGGCAGTGGGACAGATTTGGCCCACAGGCCATAACTGGCAGATATCTTTTCCAGTTAACTGAGTTGATACAGTGTGTAATCAGCACAGTTCACCTCTAGTTAATTGGCATTCATGCATCATGCTCTTCACCAGACTTAACTTCCAAATACACACAAAAGCAAAGTCATAGTTTTTGTTTAATGCGATGCAGTTATTCCATAAACAACCAAGTACCTGCTAACTTTCTCCAAAATCAAAATACAAGGTTCCTTTAGGTGAAAGTTCATCAGAAAGTCCATTCTTCTAGATGAATCCCCTCACTCCTCCACTGACACTCTGTAACTTAAATACAGAGATACAAAATTAATTATTATTAATATATCTTATTCTACATTGTATAGAAATGGAAGAAAAAAAACCAAAATCAGTTTATATATATATATATACACACACATACACACACACACACATACACACACATATCAAAATAAGAAAAACATACTCAACACTATTGGAGTCCTCCTTTCTGCAGCTGGTCACACGATCATAGTGTAACAGCAGCTGCTTTTAAAAATCCCCTTTAACTTGCTTTCTGGAAAAGCAACTTTATGTTTTCTTACTTTGTAGTTAGCCTTAAACCACAATATATGATTAATACACACACAGCAGAGTCATAGGACCCCCACTCAGCTGGGAATAAGACAAATACACTAACATATTGTCAAGGATGAGAACAGAAACCAGACAGCTTTGGCACTGAAGATGACATCAGAAGGCAGCTGATTGTCACGCTTAGAGATTTTGTACCTGAGCCCTTACACATAGCCCCTACGTCAAAACCCCACAAAACTGCCTTTTCACCGGCAATTGGGGAGGCAGTTGGAATTTTACCCTCTGACTCCCGGTTGACATCTTCCATAATAAAGAGCTTTCACTTTTAGTACAGTATTCAATAAATTACATGAGATATTTAACACTTTATTAAAATAGGCTTTGTGTTAGATGATTTTGCCCAGTTCTAAGACAATGTAGTGTTCTGAGCACATTTAAGATAGGCTAGGCTAAGTTGGGATGTTCAGTTGGTTAGGTGTATTGAATGTATTTTCTTTTCTTTTTTCTTTTTTTAAAAGACATTGAGTAACTCCTTTCCATTTGTTTCTCTTTTTTTCAATTTTATTTATATTTATTTTTGTGTGGTACAGCGTGTTGTCTCAATACATGCATATA
>NW_007733229.1:26812-28787 GCF_000696425.1 Galeopterus variegatus
TTTTTTTTTTCTTTTTAGATTTTACATATGAGTGAGATCATGCAGTATTCGTCTTTCTGTGCCTGACTTCACTTAACATGAGTTTCCAATTCCAACATGTTGCTGCAAATGATAGGATTTCATTTCTTTTGTAGCTGAATAGTATTCTATTGTGCATATATACCACAGTTTTATTTATCCATTCATCCTTCCGATGGGCATTTAGGTTGATTCCATCTCCTGGCTTTTGTGAATAGTGCTGCAATGAACATGGGAGTGCAGGTGTCTTTTTGATATGTTGATTTCATTTCCTTTGGGCATAAACCCAGTAGTGGGATAGCTGGGTCATAAGGTAGATCTATTTTTAATTCTATAAGGAATCTCCATACTGTTTCCACAATGGCCATGCCAATTTACATTCCCACCAGCAATGTAGAGGTTCCCTTTTCTCCACATCCTCACAAGCATTTGTTATTTTCTGTCTTGTTGATAATAGTCATTTTAACTGGGTTGAGATGATATCTCATTGTGGTTTTAATTTATATTTCCCTGATGTTTAGTGATTTGGAGCATTTTTTCACATGGCTGTTGGCCATTTGTATGTTTTCTTTTGAGAAATGTTTATTCAGGTCCTTTGCCCATTTTTTAATTGGGTTATTGTTTTTACACTGGTAAGTCGTTTAAGTTCCTTATATATTCTGGATATTAGCCCCTTGTCAGGTGTGTAGTTTGCAAACCCATTTTCCCATTCTGTATGTTGTCTCTTCACTTTGCTGATAGTGTCCCTTGCTGTTCAGAAGCTTTTCAGTTTGGTGTAGTCCCATTTGTGTATTGTTGCTTTAGTTGTCTGTGCCTTTATAGTGTTGCTCAAAAAAGCACTGACTACTGCCTTTTCGTGTAGCATTTCCCCTGTGTTTTCTTCTACTAGTTTCATAGTTTCAGGTTATAAATTTAGGTCTTTAATCCATTTTGAGTTGACTAGTGTGTTTGGTGAGAGAATGGGGGTCTAGTGTCAATCTTCCACGTGTGGGTATTCAGCTTTCCCAGCACCATTTATTGATGAGGCTGTCCTTTCCCCACTGTATATTCTTGACAACTTAATTGTAAATCAGTTGGCTGTAACTGTGAGGGGTTGTTTCTGGGCTTCCTATTCTGTTCATTGGTCTATTTGTCTACCTTTATGCCAGAACCATGCTATTTTGCTTGCTAGTTGACTAGTTTGTTTTATAGTATATTTGGAAGTCAGGAAGTATGATACCTCCAACTTTATTCTTTTTGTTCAAGATTGCTTAAGCGACATCTGGTCTTTTGTGGTTCTATGCAAATTTTCAGATTATTTTCTCTATTTCTGTGAAGAATGGCATTGGAATTTTGATAGGGATTGCATTGAATGTGTGGATTGCTTTGGATAATATGGATATTTTGATGATGTTAAATCTTCTGACCCATAAATGTGGGATATCATTCCATTTACTTGTGTCCTCTTCAATTTTTTTTTATCAGTGTTTTATAGTTTTCACTGTAGAGGTCTATCACTTCCTTGGTTAAATTTATTTATAAGTATTTCATTTTTTTGGTAGCTATTGTGAATGGGATTCCTTTCCTGGTGTATTCCTAGGCCATCTTATTATTGGCATATAGGAAGGCTATTGATTTTTGTGTGTTGATTTTGTATCCTGCTACTATACTGAATTCATTATTAGTTCTAGCAATTTTTTGGTGGAGTCTTTAGCATTTTCTATGTATAGAATCATGTCACCTGCAAATAGGGATAGTCTGACTTGCTCCTTTTCTATTTGGATGCACTTTGTTGCTTTCTCTTGCCTTACTGCACTGGCTAGAACTTTGTGCTTTTTTGAGTAAGAGGGGAGAAAGTGGGCATCCTGTCTGTTCCAGATCTTAGATGAAAAGCCTCCAATTTTTGTCCATTCAGTATGATATTAGCTGTGGGTTTGCCGTATATGGCCTTTATTGTGTTGAGGTACATTCCTTCTAT
>NW_007733229.1:29015-33549 GCF_000696425.1 Galeopterus variegatus
TGGAATTTTGATAGGGATTGCATTGAATGTGTGGATTGCTTTGGATAATATGGATATTTTGATGATGTTAAATCTTCTGACCCATAAATGTGGGATATCATTCCATTTACTTGTGTCCTCTTCAATTTTTTTTTATCAGTGTTTTATAGTTTTCACTGTAGAGGTCTATCACTTCCTTGGTTAAATTTATTTATAAGTATTTCATTTTTTTGGTAGCTATTGTGAATGGGATTCCTTTCCTGGTGTATTCCTAGGCCATCTTGTTATTGGCATATAGGAAGGCTATTGAATTTTGTGTGTTGATTTTGTATCCTGCTACTATACTCAATTCATTATTAGTTCTAGCAATTTTTTGGTGGAGTCTTTAGCATTTTCTATGTATAGAATCATGTCACCTGCAAATAGGGATAGTCTGACTTGCTCCTTTTCTATTTGGATGCACTTTGTTGCTTTCTCTTGCCTTACTGCACTGGCTAGAACTTTGTGCTTTTTTGAGTCAGAGGGGAGAAAGTGGGCATCCTGTCTGTTCCAGATCTTAGATGAAAAGCCTCCAATTTTTGTCCATTCAGTGTGATATTAGCTGTGGGTTTGCCGTATATGGCCTTTATTGTGTTGAGGTACATTCCTTCTATACCTAGTTTGTTGAGTGTTTTTTATCATGAAAGCGTGTTTCATTTTATCATATGCTTTTTCTGCATGTTTTGAAATGATTGTATGTTTGGGGGTTTTTCCCCTTCATTCTGTTGATCTGATATATCATGTTTATTGATTTGCATATGTCTAACCATCCTTGCATCCCTAGGATGAATCCCATTTAATCATGGTAAGTGATCTTCTTAAAGTGTTGCTGGATTCACTTTACTAGTATTTGTTGAGGATCTTTGCATCTGTGTCCATTACGGACATTGGTCTGTAGTTTTCTTTTGCTGTATCTTTTTCTGGTTTGGGTAAAAGGCCTTGTACAATGAATTTGAAGGTATTCCTTCCTCTTCAACTTTTTGGAAGAGTTTGAAAAGAATTGGTATTAGTTCTTTAAATGTTTGGTAGAATTAGGCAGTGAAGTCATCTGGTCTTGGGGTTTTCTTTATTGGGAGACTGTTTATTACTGCTTCAATCTTATTGCTCATTATTGGTGTGTTTAGGTTTTCTTGTTCTTCATGATTCAGTCTTGTTGTATGTGTCCAGGAATTTATCCATTTCATCTAGGTTTTCCAGTCTATTTGCGTATAGTTGCTCCTAATAGTCTCTTATAATTCTTTGTATTTCTGTGGTATCAGTTGTAGTGTCTCCTTTTCTCATTTCTGATTTTATATGTTTGAGTCTTCTCTGTTTTTGCTTCATTAGTCTAGCTAAAGATTTATCAATTTTACCTTTTTGAACAACCAACTCTTTGTTTCATCAGTCTTTTGTATTATTTTTAATTTCTAATTCATTTATTTCTGCTTTGTTCTTTTTTTCCTCTCTCTTCTATGATTTGGTGTTTGGTTTGTCCTTATTTTTCTGTTTCTTTGAGGTATAATGTTAGGTTGCTTATTTGAAGTCTTTTTTTTCTTGGATGTAGGCATTTATTGCTATAAACTTCCCTCTTAGAACTGCTTTTGCTGTATCCCACAGGTTCCGGTGTGTTATGTTTTCATTTTCATTTGTTTCTAATATTTTTTTAATTTCCTTTTTAATTTCTTCTTTGACCCATTTATTATTTAGGAGCATGTTGTTTAATGCATTTCGACTTAACGATATTTTCAACTTGTGATGAGTTTATCAGGATGTAACTCCATCTTATGTTAAGAAGCATCTGTACTCCAAACCCATTGACTTAAAACAGACTTCTTGCTGTTGTTCTCACATTTATGGCTTAGGAATATAAGAAGGACTAACATAGATAGCTCCACTCTGCACAGCATCAACAGGGTGCTAAACCATGACTGTTATACCCACATCCAAGCTGGCTCACCCAAAGGAGATGCAAATGGGTGCTGGCTGTTGACTGGGTGCTTAGCGAGGGCTGATATCCAGGAACATCAATTCTCCTTGCAAATGGGCTGTTTGGGCTTCCTGTGGGCATGTGGTGATGCTCAATTCACCCACGTAGGTGTTCCAAAAGACAACAAGGGAATGACGGAATGATCGTATATTAGATTCTTCAGTGACCCAGAGAAGGGCCACATGGCCATAGCAAGAGGCAGCATTGTATTACATGGAATGTTCTAGGCTGGGAGTCAGAAGGCCTGAGTGCAAGGTTACCATATTACTTTATCAACTTCAGATTCTCCATGCACAAAATGGAAATAAGTAATAGCAGCCATCTTTTCAGCCGCAGAAAAGCTCAAAGTAGACTCGAGATGTCTGAACACTATTCCCGGAGTATGTGAGACTTGTGCATCTGGCTTAGGTGAGGCGTCTAGAGACAAAGAGCAAGGACTGACGAGGGCGCAACCAACCTGAAGCATCAGGGAGAACTCAGGAGGATTAGAGGCAGCATTCCAAGAGAAGGCAGGCTCTAAAACCACACAGGTAAGCACGAGACTGAATCAAATTCAGAAAATCAGGAAGAAATTGGAAGAGACATTGATTGATCTGTAGCAAGTATGAACCTTTGATAAGGCATGAGTGGTCTCTCTCAGCAGCCAGCAGCTGTTAAAGGTTCAGGCATTGGATGTGAGTAGCTAATAAACCATATATTTTTCTCTAAATGAGATCCGTGTTCTTTTGTTTCACATGCTTCCATGGTACAGTTTAACACACCAGCAATTCCAGTTTACATAGTCCTGTAAAACTGATTTTCATGTTGTACGAAGGTACTTCATAAAGTTTGGGGAAAAATAGAATTAAAAGATAATATGAACCTTTCCATGAACTTTTTGAGATTCCCTCATATATACGGTGGGAAAATTTATCCTGAATTAGCCTGCCAATTGACTCAGTTTTCCAATTCATTTTGTTAGCATCAAGGTGGCCCCTTTGCAACTATCATGTCTGATTCGGTTCTGGGGAATCTTCCCTAAAGCACAGTGGAATCTTCAAATCAGTAGCTGTCATGAGTTGTGAAATTATAACAGCTGCAGCTTTATTGGGCTCTCAGATTCTATCATTTCATATTTTTAATAAATACTGTAAAAATACCCAAATCTTTTACAAGAGCACTGCTGGGACATCTAATTCTAAATTCTGGTTTTTGACTTGCAACTTTACTAAGCTCTTTCATTTTGTCACCTTGGGTTGAAGGAGATCAATATATGTACTTATAGAATTATTATCATAATGCAGCCAAGAATAAGATACTGAGTGAATATGTTTACAGCAGATAAATGTGTGTGTTTATAAATATAGATGTGTGTACACATTATATATGGATATAGACATCAATATAATTACCATAAATTAGATAGAAATGTAATTATAGACATAATAGACATTGATAGATATAGATATAGATACAATATTTATATAGAGATACATATAGATGATATAGATTCTTATATATATACAGATTAAAAAGAAAATGAAACTGAGGTACAAAACTGCCAGTGTCACAGAGCTAGTCAATGAGTTAATGTCAAAGATAAGACAAGAATGCAAGGCCTCAATTTTTTCCTCTAATGCTTTTTCTTCCCGGCAATATTTTGTTTATTTACTTATGGAATGTCATAAAGAATATGACTCAAAAGGAGTAAAGGAAGAGAGATCAACAAATCTGGGGAAATTTAAAGAGAAAAGGAAAGAACCTTCTGACTCAATGTTTTTGTCCCCTTAACCTTTCTTATGTTTGGTTCTCACAGTAAACCAAGTGATCTGAGCCCCCTGGAAACTTCTGAACTTCTACTCTCTGCTACTTTATTATTAAATTCTTGATCAAAAGTTGGCAGATGCCGGAATTTCTGTTTTTGAGCCTAATGTGAATCCTTTGATCACTCGAAGAGAACCACCTACCCAATTGTTTGTTTCCCTTCTCTTTGTCCCACTTGCTAGGCAATCATAACACGGCAACACTCACATGTGTGGCATATTGGCACCTGGAGAAGGTCAAGGAGATTTAGATACAGGCACTTTCAAAAGAAAACTGACCTCAAACAAAGCAAATCAAAGTCTTTATGACGTTTTTTCTTTATTTAATAATATTAACATAAAATAATTTTTCAGATTATTTCAATTTTTAAAAAACATTAAAAATAGAAAATATCTAGAAATACCTATGAATGGATATTTGTTTAAATATCCTGATGTCAGATTTGAAATTTGTAGCCTTGATGATGGCTAAAGTATGTCTAGCAAAGGTAATTTAATATTTTTTCATGTCATTTAGCTGAGATATATATATTTTTAAGTTGGAGAATTAACAGTGTAATTTAAGGGAAAGAAGATTGCTGAATATGACAAGAGCTTTATCTCTGAACTATATCCCATTTTGCCGTTTTCATTATAATTTTTAAATGATAATTACTGATATTACACTAATCAGAAAAACATTTTCCACATAAAATATGTCAAATAATGTTATAGAAAATGGATGGCATACGAAGAAAACCTGTACAAT
>NW_007733229.1:34350-35646 GCF_000696425.1 Galeopterus variegatus
CATAAAATATGTCAAATAATGTTATAGAAAATGGATGGCATACGAAGAAAACCTGTACAATATCAAAAGAAATGTGTCATTGAATATCTCCTCCTTTTTGTCATATTGAATGACAGAATATTGTTGAAAGTCACATAGGATTAAGGGAAGGTCCTGACTACTACAAGAAAAATATGGTAAGCTAAAGATGGAGTTTCTGTATTAAGAGAGCGTAGAGCTTATTAAGGTACATAAAACCTGTAAATGGACAAAAATAATTAGATTGAAAAATAAGATGCATTAATTGCCACAAGTGAGGTGTACTTGTATTACTGGTAAAATTTTTTAAAACACAAGATTTTCAGCTTTTTAAATATTAGCGAGTGCCTACTTTGTGTCTATAATTATGCTAGGCATTGAGGATACAAAAAATAAGCAAAATCATAATGCAGGTCATGGTCTCAAAAAGCTTATTGCCTAGGAGGGGCAATGTAATCATGAATGCACCTATAAGACCTTTTATCCACTATTAAGGAGGGAGCCACTGAAAAGTGTTAAGAATGAGAAGATGTGGGTAGATTTCAAGTTTATCAGTGTTATATAGGTGCTACAGTGTTTGAAAGATTTGACAGGGGACAGAAATGGAAGTAGACAAATTTTCTAGACTTTTTTTTTCAGTGTCACTTAGAATGGAAAAGAACAGGTGGATGTGAGAAGCGTTTGTGTCGAATCAACAGGAATCACTGATACCTGTGCTACTAGGACTTGCAGGAGGGAAGAGGGAGCACAACAGGACTCCTAAGTTTGAAGTTTGGGTGTTTTGCTAGTAGAAACAGAGAGTACAAAAGAAAGAGCTGTCTGAGAAGGGTGGGTAAGAGCCAGGACAGCACAAAGAATGCGATGAGGGGCACATTGTGCAAAATGCAGCTTTACCTGCAGTAAATCTAAGATAACTCATCCCAAATAGAACAGCTGGGGAAAGGGAGGAAAAAAGCTAGAACTGCTTCAGGCTGAAGAGCAATGATACCAGAGGAATCTTTACAATTCAGGTGTGAAGGATGAGCAACAGAAATAGTAAATATCTAGGTCAAAGTAATAGAATATTTGTCTACTGCTAAAGATCTTTAAAATATGTATGACTTTGGGAAACAAATTCTAACCTCAGGGAGCATTCAATATATGTAGATGTAACACACATGGCACCCACATGATAAAAGAGAGGCCAAAGAATTGCAGTCGTCTGTGTTGCTCTTACTGGGGTAAAACAATACCTCCAAGAAGATTGTGATGTCAGCCTCTGTATTTTTTTTTTTTTTT
>NW_007733229.1:36055-36732 GCF_000696425.1 Galeopterus variegatus
GTATTTAAAACATGCAAAGTAAAAGAAGTCATGTACATACATTACTCTGCTTAGACTGACCTACAGAATACCACAGACAGGGTGGGTTAAAACGCACAAATTAATTTTCTCACAGCTCTGGAAGTCATAAGTCCATAGTCAAGATATCAGCAGATTCAGTTTCTGTCGAGACTTCTCCTTCTTGCATATAGACAGCCACACTCCAAGCACTGGTGTCTCTCTTTGTATAAGGGCACGAGTTTTATTATATCAAGGCCCTACTTTTATGACCTTGTTTAACCTGAATTGCCGTCATAAAGGCCCTATCTCCAAATACAGTCACATTTGGGATTAGGGCTTCAGTATACAAATTTGGAGTGAACACAAACATTCAAATCATAGTAGCAAAGAAGAACCAGAGGGACACAAAGGAAACATGAGAAACAGAAAATAAATAATAAAATGGTAGAATTAAATCCAACCAAATCAGTAATAATGTTACATTTAAAAAATTTAAATGCACCAAGCAAAAGATACAGATTGATAAACTCGAAAAAAAAAAAAAGAGAACTAAACTTATAGTGACGTGTCATCTACAAGAAATCCACTGTAAATATAATAGCATAGAGACGTTAAGAGATAAATGGGTGAGAAGATAGGTAAGAGCTATGCCATGCAAACACTAATGAAAAGAAAGC
>NW_007733229.1:37724-40050 GCF_000696425.1 Galeopterus variegatus
AAAAAAAAAAAGAGAACTAAACTTATAGTGACGTGTCATCTACAAGAAATCCACTGTAAATATAATAGCATAGAGACGTTAAGAGATAAATGGGTGAGAAGATAGGTAAGAGCTATGCCATGCAAACACTAATGAAAAGAAAGCTGGAGTGACTTTATTAATACCTAGACAAAAAAAAGTCAGAAAAACTAAAATTAAAAGAGAAAAATTGGGACTTATAAAAGGATAAAAAAGAATTCACCAAGAAGATACAACCATCCTAGATGTGTATTCTCTTAAGAATCTAAAATACATTTTTTATATTGTGCAACATAGACAGTATAGTTAATAACAATGTACTATGTTCTTGAAAATTTCTGAAAGTAGATTTTAAGTGTTCTCACCACAAAAAAATAACATGTGAAGTAATGCATAGATTTATTAGCTCGATTTAGCTATTTTTCAATGTATATCTTGTTGAAACATCATACCATTAACATATACAACTTTCATTTGTCAATTAAAACATAAATTAAAGAAATATGTTTTTAAAACTGATAAAATAGAAAAGGAACTTAAAGAGAAAATTAACATTATACCTGGAGATTTCATCACTCCTCTCTCAGTAACTGATAACATAAGTAGTAGGAAATTGGTGAGAATGCACTATCAACCAATTTAACTTAATTGACATTTATAGAAAATTCCAGCCAACAGCAGCATTCACATTCTCAAATTTTTTTATTGGTCATAAATATTCATGAGATACAAAGCTGATTGTCACCTCTCCTGCCCAAGATGTGAAGGCCAAATTCATACTGGCAGCATGCCTATTACCACAAGTTGCATTTGTACCCCATGTCCTCCACCCAGTTATCCCCAACCTCCCCCCCTCACCCTTTCCCCCCAACTCCACTTTATAGCCCAAGGTATGTTCTCTCCCTCTGCAAGGCCAATGCACCACTGTGGTCTTTCTTTCCTTCCTTCTTTCTCTCTTAGCTCTCACTTATAAGTGAGCACATGTGGTATTTATCTCTCTGTGCTTTGCTTATTTCACTCAACATAAGTTTCTCCGGGCTCATCCATGTTGTTGCAAATGGTAGAATTTCATTCTTTTTTATGGCAGAATGCTCTTCCATGGTGTATATATACCACAGTTTCCTTATCCAATCATCCATTGATGGACACTTAAGTTGGTTCTATGTCTTGGCTATTGTAAACAGAGCTGCGATGAACATGAGAATGCAGGTATCCTTTCAACATGATTGATTTCCATTCCTCTGGGTATATAGCCAGAAGTGGGATTGCTAGATCATATGGAAGATCTATCTGTAGTTGTTTGAGAAACTTCCATACTATTTTCCATAATGGTTGCACATTCTCAAATGTTTATGATACATTTCCCAATACTGAACCATAAAAAACTTGAAAGAATTGAAATTCTACAAAGTATGTTCTCTGACCATAGTGAAATTAAACTAAATATCAATAACAGAAAAATATATGGAAAATCTCCAAATATTTGATAATTAAACAACATATTTCTAAATAAAACATAGGTAAATGAGAAAGTTCCAAAGAAACTTAGAATATATTTTAACTGAATGAAAATAAAAATACAAGAAACCAAAATTCATGGAATTCATCCATATTAGTGCTTTAAGGAAATTCATAGTATTAAATGCTTATATTTGAAAAGAAGAATGGTCTGAAAACAACTACCTTAGCTTCAACTGAAGAAACTAAATGTATATCACCATGTGAATAGAAGAATAACAAATTTAGCAGGCAGATGATAGAAATTGTAAAGATATGAGCAGATATCAATGGAATTGAAAGTAATAGAAAAAATCAATGAAACCAAGAGGAGATTTTTTGAAACAATCAATAAAATTGACAAACTTCTAGCACGAAGAAAGACAAAAGACACAAATTACTAATAATCAGGAATAAAAGAGGGATATGACTACAGACCCCAGAGACATTAAAAGTATAATAAGGAAAAACTATAAATAACTCTCTGCCTATAATTTTGACAAACTAGATCAAGGGTTGGAAAACTATGGCCCATGGGCCAAATCTAGACTGTTGCCTGTTCCTGTAAATAAAGTTTTTTTGGAACATGGCCATGACAATTTGTTAACATATTTTCCATGGCTGCTTTTATTCTACAGTATCAGAAATTACTGGTAAGTTATACCAAATAGTAAGGAAGAAATAATACCAATTATATGAAATCTCTTCCAAAAAACAGAAGAGGAAACACGTCCAACTCTTTTTATGAGGCCGCATTACATATTACCTTGACACCAAAACTAGAATAAGATATTTTAAATTTAAAAAAAAA
>NW_007733229.1:40584-41587 GCF_000696425.1 Galeopterus variegatus
CAAATATTCTTAATAAAATTTAAGCAAGTAGAATCTAGTAATATAAAAATGGATAATGCATTACAATCAAATAAGCATCATTTTAGCAGTGCAAGTCTGGTTCTATATTCAAAAGTCAATCAATGAAATTTATAACATTAACAGACAAAAGAGAAAAATCTTTATTATTTTAATAGATGCAAAAATATTGACAACTCAGCAAATTAGAAATAAAAAGGAATTATATCTGATAAGGCCATCTACAAATACTACAGCTGACATCATATTCAATGGTGAAAGATGATGCCTTCTTCTAGCACTGGAAACAAAGCAAAAATATCCTCTCACCACTGCTGTTCAATATTACACTAGAAGTTCTAGCTGATGCAATAAGGAAAGAAAATGAAATAAAACTGATACAGAAGAAATAAAATGGTCACTACAGAAAACATGATTGTCTATGGAGAAAATTCTAATGGCCCCTATAGAAAAGTGAATTAAGCAAAAAACGAATTAAGCAAACTTTCAGGATACAAGAAAAATATACATAATTAACTGATGTCTACACAAGCAATGAAAAATAGAAAAATCAAAAATTGTTTTAAGGTATGATTTAATATAGAACTAGCACATAGGTAACAAATTATTTGCAAAAGAGATCAAGAAAACAATCTCCCTTATAATAGCTAGAAAAAAATATGAATTAATTTAACCAAGGAGGTGAAAGATGTGTACACTGAAAAGTATAAAACATTGATTAAAAAAACTGAAGATGACACAAATAAATAAAAATATATCTCATCTTCATGAATCAGAAAAATTAATATTGTTAAAATGTTTATATCACCCAAAGCAACCTGCAGAATCAATGTAATTCTTATCAAAATTCCAATGACATTTTTCATAGAACAATTTAAAATGCAACTGCAAGACTTATATGCAACCACAACTTATATGCAACCTCAAGACACCCTGAATATCCAAAGCAACCTTGAGCCCCCTCCCAAAAATCACACTCTCTGAC
>NW_007733229.1:42657-44594 GCF_000696425.1 Galeopterus variegatus
TATAAAGTGGGAGAAAATATTTACAAATGACACATCTGATAAGGGGTCAATATTCAAAATATATAAAGAACTCAAACAACTCAATAAGAAGAAAATAAATAACCTCATTATAAAATGGGCAAAAGATATGAATAGACATCTCTCAAAAAAAGAACATACACATGGCCAAGAGTTATGTAAAACCATGCTCAAAGAAATGCAAATTAAAACCTCAATGAGATGTCACCTCACACCAATCATAACGGCTATTATCAAAAAGACAAAAGATGACAAATGCTGGTAAGGATGAGAAGAAAATGAAACTTTTGCATTCTGTTGATAGGAATGTAAAATAGCACAGCCATTATGAAAAACTGGAAGCTAAAATCTCTTATAAATGTACATGCAAAAATCCTCAATATTAGTAAACTAAATGCAGTAACATAAAATTGATTACACTACGGTCAAGTAAGATGTATCCCTGGAATGCAAGTTTTGTTTAACATCTGAAAATCAATGTGATAAATCATATTAACAAATTAAAGGACAAAAAACGTATGATCATCTCAGACACAGGAAAAAGCATATGAAAAAATCCAACAGACTTTCTTGATAAAAACACTCAACAAACTAGGAATAAAAGGAATACAACTTTCTAAACCCAACAAATGCATTAACAGAAAACGAACAGCTAACAGCGTGTGTAGTGGTCAAAAACTAAATGTTTTCTCCATAAGAACAAGAACGAGACAAGGCTGTCCACTTTCATCAGTCTACTCAACATTGTAGTGATGTCCTAGACAGGGAGATTAACTAAGAAAAAGAAGCAAAGGCTTCAAGATTGGTGAGGAGGAAGTAAATTTATCCTATTTGCACATGACATGATCTTACGTGGAGAAAATCCTAAGAAATCTACAAAGAACCAATTGCAACTAATAAAAAAATTTATTTGGATAAACAAGAACACTATGGATAACAAGAACACTATACAAAAATTAATTATACTTTTATGCACTAGCAATGAGTAATTGGAAAGTGAAATTTTTAAAAAAATAATTCTATTTATAATAATATTCAAAGAATAGAATACTTAGGAATGAATTTAATAAAATAATTGCAAGATTCTTACCCTGAGAACTNAAAAAAATATGAATTAATTTAACCAAGGAGGTGAAAGATGTGTACACTGAAAAGTATAAAACATTGATTAAAAAAACTGAAGATGACACAAATAAATAAAAATATATCTCATCTTCATGAATCAGAAAAATTAATATTGTTAAAATGTTTATATCACCCAAAGCAACCTACAGAATCAATGTAATTTTTATCAAAATTCCAATGACATTTTTCATAGAACAATTTAAAATGCAACTGCAAGACTTATATGCAACCACAACTTATATGCAACCGCAAGACACCCTGAATATCCAAAGCAACCTTGAGCCCCCTCCCAAAAATCACACTCTCTGACTTCAAAATATACTATAAAGATATAGTAATCAGAACAGCATGGTACTGGCATAAAAACAGACATATTGATCAATGGAACCAAATAGAGACCCTAGAAATAAATCCACACATTTACAGTCAATTGATTTTCCACAAAGGTGTCAATGGTGAAAGGACCATCTCATCAATAGATAGTGTTGGAGAAAATGTATATTCACATACATACCATCAAAATGGATTAAATACTTAAATGTCAGACCTAAAACTGTAAAACTACTAGAAGAAAACATAGCAGAAAAGCTTCATGACATTAGTCTTGGAAATGACCTTTTAATATGATCCCAAAAGCACAAGAAACAAAAGTAGAAATAAACAAATGGGATTACATCTAACTAAAAAGGTTTTGCACAGAAAAGGAAACAATCAACAGAATGAAGAAACAACCTATAAAGTGGGAGAAAATATTTACAAATGACACATCTGATAAGGGGTCAATATTCAAAATA
>NW_007733229.1:46281-55552 GCF_000696425.1 Galeopterus variegatus
TGTTTGTAAGTAGGTAGATATGATATTGTTAAGATCACAAAAATCTCAAAACTGATCTGCTGATTCAGTGAAAGCCTTGTCAAATTCCCAGCTGGATTTTATCCCAGTTAACAAAGTGATACTACATTTTACATGAAAATGCAAAGGTCCCAGAATAGCCAAAACTGTCTTAAGAATAAATTTGGAAGACTGACACTTCCCAATTTCAAAACTTATTGCAAGGCTGTTATAATAAAGACAGGCTGGAAATGCGGAGCAATGCAATAGAACTGAGAGTCTAAAAATAACCTCTTACATTTTTGTAAATTGAATTTCTGCAAGGCTGACAAGACAAGTCATGGGGAAAGAACAGTCTTTTTGACAATGGTGTGAAAAAAATTCTTCAGCTGTGAATGAATAAATAAATAATTGTTCATCCACACAATGGAATACTATTCGGTGACAAACAGGAATAGACCCCTGCGACTTTCAACAACTTGGATGGATCTCAAATGCATTGTGTTAAAAGAAAGAAGCCAGACTGAAAAGGCTTTCTACTGTGTGATTCGATTTTTATGTCATTCTGGAAAAGAGGAATATATGGGCATGGAGTTTGATTATAAATCTCACTACCAAAAGCTTTTATTGGAGGATGAGAAACTCTTTTGTATCTTGATTATGGTGGCACTTACACCACTACTCATTTGTTAAGGTTTATAAAACTATACACACAAGAAGTGTAACTTTTACTGTTCATAAATTTAATATTACATTAAAAATAATGCAAAATACTAGGAAAAATTAACCTTCACCTAAGAGAACCGAAGAGAAAATTTTTGACTTTCACTATGATAGAATTCTTCATTTTCTTTTCAAATATCTTTTCCACAAATATATTTTCTGTGACTTCTCAGGGAAATANTTCATTTTCTTTTCAAATATCTTTTCCACAAATATATTTTCTGTGACTTCTCAGGGAAATAGCATTCATTCACTTTGAAAGATTCATTAAATATTAATGATGATATTTGAAAGCAATTTAAATCAATGCATGTAAGGAAAATACAGCCAATTTATGTATTCTATATATTCTATCATATTTTTATACATTTATATATTTAGGTTTCTGTACATTCATTCACTTTGAAAGATTCATTAAATATTAATGATGATATTTGAAAGCAATTTAAATCAATGCATGTAAGGAAAATACAACCAATTTATGTATTCTATATATTCTATCATATTTTTATACATTTATATATTTAGGTTTCTGTTTGGGGGAATTTGTATCAATAGAAGTGCAGAATGATATCCCATCCTAGTTGAATGTTTGCATAAGTAACTAAATCACGGATTTTGAAGGGAGGTAACCTGTTTAATGGACCACTCTTAATGATCTCTAGAATCAACTCCACTTCTGTTAATGGATTTTGTATTAATATTTCATTTCTATAACGACCTAAAATCATTGCCCTTGTTTCCCAAGTGCCAATTAAGTGCTTCCTGCATTTAAACTGGGAACAAACCCCCCAAACAGCTGATGGCTTAGAGTGGGGTGGGGTGGGGTGGAAGCAGAAAGGCTTTTACTCCATTTTATGAACACAGCCCACTTCTCACACAGGCAGCTGGTTCTCGACTTACATATCTGAATGAGTTTGAGAAGAAACAGAAGGGTATTTTGTGAGCAAATACCACATAGGATTAAGGGTAATGGTATTTGTCTGCTTACTTGAATTTTTCTCTATTGATCCTCCTCATGAATTGCTTCAATAACTTTCCTAAATTTATATCTGCCGGTTGTCTTGTATGTCTGAATTTCAGGAGTATTTAGCCAATTGTTACAGACCCCCAAAGCCCATGGTTTATGAAGCATGACTTGCCACAAGCTTACTTCCAGTTCAACCTGTTTCAAAATTTAATATACTATTTATTATTATTATTACAGGTATCTTTAGTATAACCAGAAGATTTTCAGATTTCAGAATTGTAGGATTAGCCATTTTTAATGGTTAAAAGGAGAAAAACCATTGACGAGTGTTTTTACAAGAGCTCATCTACACAATTCCTGTTATTTCCCTTGTCCCTGATGAATCACATCCTGTGATTCAAATTCAGGCATAATGGTTTTGCACAGCTCTTGTGCCATTGAGAGTGGCCATGTAATGTTGGTATTAAAGTGCCATAAACAGTCTGAAGCAATACAGATATGTGCATGTATAGCAAGTTGAGGAATACACATGAACACTGTCAAGCAGCCTATAAAATAGATTAAGAGTGTTTACTTTTAAGAGGAGGTCAATGTCTTCAAAATACAATTGGCAGGCATAAGGCGGTAGGAAGCTGGGTTATGCACAATTGCTCACACAGATTCATAAACAGCATGTGAAGCTGAGTTGGCATGACAAACCCTTCTCCTCCAAGCTAGTCTGAGAGGATGTGGTCAGTCTCTGTTACATAGTGACCAAACTAGTTCCTGAACGTTTTGCCATAAACCACAGGGTGAAGATGATGAAGCACTAGAGACCTTGGGAAGATTGCCAAGGTATCACAGCAGAAATATTCTAAAAAGACCTGGAAACAAGAGTGATATGGTTTACATCACAACCAATGGTAAAACTCAGCTCAGCCTTAGCATGTAAAAAGGAAATGTTTAAACATTGTTGAGACTATTAGGGAAATTTGGTCACCTTCTGAACATTTGATGATGTTAGGAAGGAATTATTATTCAATGTTTAGGTGTGTCGATAGTGTGGTAACATTTTGTAAAATTTCTTATCTTTATAAATGAGCATTGATTACAGCTGCTACGGAGTATGGAATTTTTTTCAAAATAATCCATGAAATGGGGAGGAAAAAGTGGGGTATATGAATAATGCAAGATTGGCCCTGAGTTGATAATGCAGAAAGTAAGTGATAGATCCACGAGGCTCCATGATACTTGCTGTTTTACTTTGTATATCTTTGAAATTCTCCACAGTAGTGAGTTAGATATGGAGATTGACAAAAAAGACTCAACGTGGACCCTAGAAAGCCAAGCTCACATTATTTATTATTCAAAGAACTGTTTGTTTTCTTTGTTGCTGCTGTTGTTTGTTTGTTTGTTTGTTTGTTGTCAGGGGGAACAGATTTAATTATTTAAACATTTCAAAGTTTATTTTTCTCAAAGTATTTGCCAATTCTCTTTTCTTTTCACATGGTTCTATTTTCTGTTGTCTGCTCTTCTCACCGCCCCTTTTCTCATGTTCTATTCAACGTTTGTAGCTGTTTTCAGTGGGAGGGTCGGTCCAGGAACCCAGCACGTCACACAGCTGCAGACAGAGGTCTTCCTTGGCTGTTCTTTATTGAACGATCACTCATCTGATAAAACTGCCAAAGCAGACATAGGTGTCCATGAGGTTATGTAGCAGGGACATAAGGAAGTAGAAAAGTATGACATTTCAGGAAAGGAAACATTAACACTCTCTTCAGACCTACTCAGAATCTCATAAAAAATCCAAATAACATATAAAGGAGAATACTTTTGATAACCCATTTCCAAAGAGCTCAGAGATTTAAAATAAATTAGAATGCTTGTCTTTTCAATCTCCTCTATTAAAGGAAACAAAGTTTCTTCATTGTTTTTTCACTGAGCCATAGAAACAGGCTCTCAGATGGGGGAGGAATAGTGGAAGGGGGATATCAGTGTTGGCTGCTGTAGCCCAATCTAAACTGTCCTTTGAAAGGTTATGAAGTAAGTGTTAACACGAGGCTTGAGTTCAAATCCTGTGTCTGCCTTATACTAATGTGCAAACTCGGATCAATGATTCGACATCTCTGAATACTGTTTCCTCAAAAGGAAATTGGAAAAAAGTAACATTTTATCTATAAATTGTCTTAAGGATCACACGGGATAGAAATGTAAATAAAGTCTCTAGCATTCTGCCTGAAACATTAAACATTACTTTACCATTAAATATTGACTCATCTCCATCTCCATGCCGTTCCCCATTCCATCCAGCACAGAACAGGATAATAAAAAGTGGAACAGGATTAATAGCTACATTTCCTGGATTCTGGAAGATGAGCTGGATATCTATTCACCTTCCCATTTCCTTTCTCTTCCCTGAAGAGGGTCTGGAGAATTTCCCTCCCTACTCATAAGGAACGTAAAAGGAACTCAAGCATCCCAAAGCAAGAGTTTCCTTAAATAGTCAGCCTGTGGAGAGGATAACACAGAACTGATCAGAAGAAAAAGCATTGACTCGGAATGACTGGCAGATGGGGCAATTCCTTTAACATGTCTGAGCCTTCGTCACTCATGCATGAAATAGGTACTGTCATATCGTCTCTGAGTACTTGGAAGTGCTAACGTGACAGTCAACTCAGATATTAAANGAGTAGAACCTTTGCCTCACTGATTCAGGAAAAAGCCCTGAAAGCAATTCCCAAACAGGGCTTGAACTACAAGTGAGACAATTGGTAAGAAAAAATGTTCTGACTCAAAGCTGATTATTTACAACAACTAAATAATGATGTAATGTCTTTAATATGAAAAAGTTATGTCCTTGGAGCTTAGAATGTGTTTTGCAATAATTGAATGAGTGGATATTTATTATAGTAAGAACCAATCAGAGGTAGATTCTTCCTCAATGCAATGTTGCAGCATGGTTAAAAAAGGCAACTTTTCCTTGTCCCCCCCCCCAATCCCCAAGACCCTCCTGCCCGAAACTTTCTCCATCTGCACCAGCGACACTGGCCACAAAATTTCCTTCAGGCTCCCTTGGGAAACTGAGGAAGCAAATGGAAGCTCACATGCTCCATCAGTCTCTCACAGCCTTAACTTGCACAGAAATTACTCTGCATATATGTTGACTTGGTAATGAACAAAGCTAGACCCCAAACTTGAGTGCAAATCTGATTTTTTTTTCTTTTTTTTCCTTCTTTTTTTTCTTTTTCTTCGCAAATCTGATTTTTAATCTTCTCTCATTAACTGGAATGTGAAAAGTTGAAATATCCAAATTGAGATGTCTGCAGAAGATAGATTATAACAACAGAGTGAGTAATCAGATCTTGCAATTCAGAATTTATCTGCATAGACATACACATTGGAAATATGAACGCTGAAAAGTAGAAGGAGCGAGTGATTTGGCCAAAGGCCCACGTGAACTTGAAAGTGAAGGATGAGGGACATCACACACAAGGTGAGGTAAACCCCGAATTTTAGTGTTATCCGCAAACTTTCTTCCACCGTTTTCCTAGATTATTTGTGTTGCTCCGGCATTCCTCTTTAATATTACAATATCTCTAACTGCAGTATTTTATTTGGGAAATAAACAATAGCAATTTTGAGTAAAGAGTCAAAAAACATAAAATTCACATTAATAACAGTAAACCAAATTACCACACAGTAGGTGTATAAGGAATACAATGATGATTTAAATATGGCTTACTTAAATGAAAAATCATATCATTCTATAAGCCTGTCACTGTACTATCTAATAGTGGGATCAAGCAAATATTATTTTTCATGGCATGGCTGAATAATTTGGAAACAAAAGATGTGAGTTAAATATGACCAGAATATTTAACTTCTCTAGCTTGATAGGAGAGATAGAAATACCAAAGATTCAAATAGAAGGCCCATCCTTCCTCTTCTTCATCCCTAATAGGATCATCAGAATCTAAGAAAAATGTCCTTGAGATCATTATTTGGCAGCATTCATTTATAAAACTTTAAAATCAAGAATCTTTGTCCATACTGCTCAGCAGTAGTCATTATCATCTGTAATTTCACAAAGTAACTGAGGCATAGAACGACTTCCTACAGGTCACGGAGGCAGATGTGATAGCTCACCAGACCAACTGAAGGCACATGGGTAACCATAGGATGTTAAAGTAAACAGCTTAAAAGGTTAGTCTTGGTTCTGTTAGTGTCTGGTCAGTCCTTTAAAAAAAAAATGTTTAAATGAACAGATACCCTTTTTTAAGCGATTTTATCAGTTTTATTCAGAGTCCTTTAGAAAAATATAAGAACACATGTGAATATAGGTTGCAATGTCCTCTGATCCATATCTCAAAGATATAGTTCTTTACCAAGCTCCGTGCTGCACTTGGGTTTTCAATAAGCAAATAAAAGATGATTTCTGTCCTTGCATAGATTTTAGTCCAGTAGGAAAAGATAGACACGTAGAAAGAATGTTCCCATACATTACAGTGATTGAAATTATGGCCCTGGAACCCTAACAGCAGGCACCAAGGATATGCAGAAAAGGGAGTCTGAGCCGAGTTTTGGGACAGAGATAGAAACGAGCCAGGTAACAAAGGTGGGGTGAACCACATGTAAAAATACAAAAGCAAGAAGCAGGGATGTAGGTGTGAGTGTGGGTGTGGGTGTGGGTGTGGTGGCCAGCCAGGGCTGTTTGAACGTAGACTCTGAGACAGAAAGCTTGGCACATGCCTGATGCTGGAAGGATTTATCATTTCGTTCTGAATATATCTACACATTCACTGATTCTGCTGCTCATTCATTATTGAGAGACAGTAAGAGCAAACATGCTTCACAGATGATTAATTCAGGATTTCCTTTCCTAGTGAGTCTAAAGTTTGGGAGCACACATACCTTTGTCCCAGGGAAGAAATAGAAGGTTCTGGTCAGCCCTACATATGATCATTGCTCATGTTTGGAAAATAGTACGCCGAGGAGGGGCCCAGGGAAACCAAGGCAGGAGTGGTGAAAAACAAAAGGGGACATGACTTAGGTCCCTTCCTTTACACTGGCCTGGAACCACTTAATACCTGGTCAGCCCCAGCAAGAACCAAGCACACCCTTATTGGGATTGTCCAAGCCCCACTGATGACATGAGCCTGGTGTTTGATCTGATTGAGACGCTGAAAAAAAAAAATCCTAGCACGGCTGATGAGAGAACAAAACATGGCCCTCAATAAGGCTGACAGTGGAGAATGTGGCTTATCTTGTGGGTGAGTGAGAGGTGCCCCGACACCAAGTGGCGCTGTGCTGGTCCCAGAAGGCCTCTGCATGAGGCTCTGCTCCTGTAAAACTATGTCCTGAAACAGCATAGAAAAACACTTGCCCTCCTACATTTTTGGAGGGAGTATAAATTGGTACAACCATTATGGAAACCAGTATGGAGGTTCCTCAGAGAACTAAAAATAGATCCACTGTGCAACCCAGCTACCCCACTGCTGGGTATGTACCCAAAGGAAATGAAATCAATAAATCAAAGACGTGTGCACTCCCATGTTCATCACAGCACTATTCACAACAATCAAGAGATGGAATCAACCTAAATGTCCATCAACAAATAAATGGATTAAAAAAACTTAGTATATGTACACAAGGGAATACTATTTAGCTATAAAAAGAAATGAAATCCAATCATTTGCAACAAAATGGATAGAACTTGAAACCATCATGATAAGTAAGTCAGGCACAGAAAGACAAGTACAGCATGATCTCACTCATCTATGGACTCTATAAAAAAAAAAGTTGTTCTTACAGAAGTAGAGAGTGGAATAATAGTTACCAGAGGCTAGGAGGGGAGGGGAGGTGGTGGGGAGAAATGGTGGACTAATGGGTACAAAACTATGCTGTGTACCCTAAGTGAGTCATTGCGTAGTACATGCATGTATTGAAACAACACACTGCACCCTACAAATAAGTGCAGGTAAATGTTAAAATAAAAGAAAAAAAAATAAGAAAGAAAAACACTTGCTCCCTGCAGGCAGGTAGTTCCAAAGCAGAAGGCGAGAAGAGGGCACAGGCAGAGCCGAATCAGTTCTCCTCCCCCTTCATCCAGGACCACAGCTTCTGCCTGCAGGTCACTCGGGCCTGTGCTCAGAAAGGACCCACACTTGGGGTTTCACGCTCCGCAGTTGCTGTCTTGACATTCATAATAATTTTAGGTTGGAATTTGTGTTTTGTGTTGAAGTCCACCAGGGCACTGAGCATGTGCTGAGCTTGGAGCCAGGCTCCCTGCAGTCCAGGTGTCTGCTGTCTGCCTCCCCTGCCTCAGGGGCTCACTGCCCTGCACTCAGAACCCCAAGCCCCCACCAGCAGCCCCATCCCCCCAGCGTCTGCTGCCCTGTGGCCCTGGCATCTTGAATATGGCATGGCAGGCGTGTTTCCTTCCCTGTGTGGGTTTGTCACAGTGTGTTGGGGGTCAGTGAGGTCAGGGCGATCCTATAGCAATCTGAGTCCCAGCATGCATGCACGTTGCAAACCTCTGGGGATGTCTGTGCTATGGCTTGGGGTGATCGCCTATGAAAAGGGAGGACCCATGGCTTGACTTCCCTGTCCTTTTCTGGGATGTGAACCATGAGTCTCACAACTGACAGGAAGAGACACTCACACTTGATTTGTGAGGCAAGCTCCAGTGCCTTGAGTGTCTATACCTTCCCTGCAAGTTTCCTGATGGCCAGGGGAATGGGATATTAAATAGCAAATTATAAACACCATGACAGGTCAAGAGAGAGGCCGTGGGAGAAAGGAAAAGTTTTTCCTGCTTCTAGCATAAGGGAACCACATTTTCATATAGCGGGGACCTGCTCATTGTGCAGCTGGCCCTGTGGGTGAGTGGGGGGCTGAAGGGCAGTCAGGAGGCTGTGCTCATGAATCGACCCCCACTTGGAGCAATCCTGCCATCCCCGCCCCACCCCCAATCCGCAGCCTTCATTTTCTCAGCCCTTGAATTGAACTGCCCTTCCTGTGGTCACCCAGAATGGCAGCTAGATCCCTCAGGGGAGGCAATCAATGATGTAACAGCACAGTCTTGCTCCCTTCACAGGAGTAGCTCCCCACACCTAAATTTAGCCTCCTCCCAGGACCCCTGCTGTAAAATGTTTATTTCTTGTGCAGATGATTCTAAAATAAGTCAGACCTCTTTATCAATTACATTAACTTCAAGGCCTTCTGGAAACAAGACTAAAAGTTTACCTCCTCTTCTGTCTCTCACCACATGTCTATCCACACGAGTTGTCAATATAGCCCTTGGAGGTTATGCCCTGAAATCCAATGACATTGATGAGAAGGTTCGGTAATAAGATGACAACTAGAAGCCAGCCTCCTCTTGTTTTCAAATTTCCAGTGAGGAATTCAAATTCAAAGATTAAAGTTTCCTTGCAAGTTAAAGTTCACATTAAAGTTCAAGAAACTTAAATCCAAAGATAAAAAAAATCCAAAGGAATTAAACACCAAAGTCAGTTCTTCTTGCCTTTCACATTAGTTCAAATAAATGAAAGTTAAAATGCATTTTTCCTGTTTTCTTATCTGCTAAGCCTAAGTTAAAAGCCT
>NW_007733229.1:56926-59984 GCF_000696425.1 Galeopterus variegatus
GGCTAAGTCCAGAAAACAGTCACTGGCCCCAAAGGCTCTGCAAGGTGGTCCTGGTGTTTAATTTGGAGTTTCCATGGTCTTCACAGAAAGCAGGTTGAAGTGGTCCACTCTCTTGCTTCCCTTCACTCCTCTGAATTCTCTCCTCCAGCTACCTGATGCTGTGCCTGGCATCCCAGGTTTGTGCAACCTGCTCCTGGGGAAGGTTCCAGCTAACCTTTCATCTGCTTTAACTTGGCACTTCTGCCTCACGTTTCTTACACTAGAGGCTACTCTAGACCCAGTGCTCCTAGGGGCCAAGGACCGAATAAAACCAACCTCATAATTCAGTAATATGCAGCACACATGGGACTTAGGCACGTGTCTTCATGGTTTTAAAGCAGCCAAAACTGCGGTGCTCACAACTGTGTAAAAGCTCCTAGTCGTCCATAGCCTGGCTTGTTCTCTTAAGGCCAAGGCAATGATGAGGTCTCAGTCTTTTTGAGCTGCTATAACAGAACACCATAGACCGGGGGATTTAAACAACAGACATTGATTTCTCACACTTCTGGAGGCTGGAAGCCGAGATCAAGGTGTGGCTGAGCCAGGTTTCTGTTGAGGGCTCTCCTTTGGGTCTACACACAGCATCTTCTTACTGTGTCCTCACAGGGTGGAAGGAGCAAGGCAGCTCTCTGGGGCCTCTGCAGTAAGGACACTAACCCCATTCATGAGGGCTCTGTTGCATGACCTCATCTCCTCCCAGTGGCTCCACCTGCTAATACCATCCTATCAGGGTTAGGTGGTGTGGGACACACACATTCAGTGCACTGCAATGCGTGGTGAATGACTGAGGCCATGCAGAACGCAGTGGGTAGTGACATGGTTCATACTAGATGCTAACACAGAATAAACAGGGAAGTAGAGTCAGCGGTGGCCAGAAGGTCATGACCTCCCTGGGAATACACAGAAATTTAGGAAATGGTATTGCATTTTTTATAAGATGTGAAATTGAGGGTTAAGCAAACTTCTGTAGGCTATCACCAATGTCTAAATTGCAGATAGGGCAGAATTTATCCTGTGGGTGCAGAGTGAAATTCAATCAAGAGGAGATGAAACAATTTTTAAGTTGTTGGTGTTCAGGGGGCCACTTTGGGAACACAATGAGTTTTGGGCTAATCCCTACTTCTTCAGTGAGTGCACTTTGAGAAGTATCTGCTGAGGTCCCAGTGAGACTTGCATCTGGTTCGGCCCCAGGGTCTTCACTGTCCTGAGTCCTCGGCCCACACTTGTCTGAGCCCAGTGCCCAGTGCTGCCAGGCCTGTCTCTATTAGATGTCTCCATCCCATGGGAAAAGGCTCCATTGGCTAAAATGACCTATGAGACTGGAAACTTCATTTGCCCATTACTCATGGCAAATGAAGTCCATGTCATGAGAGTTAAATCAAAAGTTTCATGACCCAACCCAGCCCTTCACTAACTGCCAGGACAAAGCCACGACATTGGTCACCAAAGCTGAAAGCCACCTGTCCTAGCCAAGCCAAAAAGCTTCACTCTTCGTATTATGCTTCTCAGAATCCAGTTTTGTCTTTATTTTTAAAAGCTCTCGGCCAATGCATTCAGTTTTATACGCCACTGAGTTGAAATGACACCCTATGTGTGCAGCCCTGGCTGCACCCCAGGGACAGCGGCAGCTCCTTTGAAATGCTACTGCAAAGTGGAGCAGGTCAGGATTCCCTGTGGAACCCAGCTCCCGGGAGAGAGGGAGCACAGAAGGGCTACTCCTGCCTCACTTCTTTTTTTACAGGTGCCCCTCTGAGAACTCACCCAAACTTCCTGAAGGAGAGACAGGATGGGTGGTAGCGAACTTTATGTGTCAACTTGGCAGGGCAACAGTGCCCAGATAGGAGGTCAAATATTATTCTGGATGTTTCTGTGAGTGTGTTTTGGATGAGACTAACATTTAAATTGGTGGGCTTTGAGTAGAGCAGACCACACTTCTATAGTGAGTGTGCCTTATCTAATCAATTGAAGGTCTGAAGAGAATACAAGGCTGATATCCCCCAAAAAAGCAAGAAGAAATTCTGGATGTTTCTGTGAGTGTGTTTTGGATGAGACTAACATTTAAATTGGTGGGCTTTGAGTAGAACAGACCACACTTCTATAGTGAGTGTGCCTTATCTAATCAATTGAAGGTCTGAAGAGAATACAAGGCTGATATCCCCCAAAAAACCAAGAAGAAATTCGGCAAGCAGATTACCTCCAGACTCGAACTGCAGCATCGGCTCTTTCCTGGGTATCCACCCTGAGGACCTTGGACTTCTCCATCTCCATAATTGTGTGAGTCAATTCCTTAAAATTTATAAATATTTTTCTCTCTGTATATGTGGGGTCTTCAAAAAGTTCATGGAAAATGCGTATTAAGGAAAAACTATGCATGAATTGCTGATTGTTTTGCACCAAAATAAACTTGTACTAACTTGTTGTAACATGTTTGAACAAGATCTAATCTGAGGCACTAAGAAGGATAAGACAGTTTGAAAAGAGCCCCTATCAGAGCAACATGAATTCTGCCAAAATTGAAGCATGAACAAACATCAAATTTATGGTAAAGCTTGAGTAGAAGAAAGGTGAAATCATTGATGCTTTAAGAAAAGTTTACAGGGACAATACCCCAAGGAAATCAGCAGTTTACAAATGGATAACTCATTTTAAGAAGGGACAAGATGATGTTGAAGATTAAGGCCACAGTGGCATAACATCCACATCAATTTGTAAAGACGCAGTTAATCTTGTTCGTGCCCTAATTGAAGAGGGCCATCGATTAACAGCAGAAACAGTAGCCAACGCCACAGACATCTCAATGGGTTCAGCTGACACAATCCTGACTGAAAAATTCCAGTTGAGCAAACTTTCTGCTCAATGGGTGTCAAAACTGCTGCACCCAGACCAGCTGCAGACAAGCAGAGATTTCCATGGAAATGTGAAACAAGTGGAATCAAGATCCTGAAGCATTTCTTTTAAGAATTGAAACAAGAGGTGAAACATGGCTTTACCAGTATGATCCTGAAGACAAAGCACCATC
>NW_007733229.1:60267-66102 GCF_000696425.1 Galeopterus variegatus
GAATTGAAACAAGAGGTGAAACATGGCTTTACCAGTATGATCCTGAAGACAAAGCACCATCGAAGCCATGGCCACCAGGAGGTGGAAGTGGTCCAGTCAAAGCCAGAGAGGACCTGTCAAGAGCAAAGGTTAAGGCAACCAGTTTGGGGGACGCTCAAGTCATTTTGCTTGTTGACTGTCTGGAAGGCCAAAGAATGATAACATCTGCTTATTGTGAGAGGGTTTGGAGACAGTTAGCCAAAGCTTTAGTAGAAAAACACGCAGGAAAGTTTCATTACAGAGTTCTCTCCACCACGACAATGCTCCTGCTCATTCCCTCAGCAAACAAGGACACTTTTACAAGAGTTTCGATGAGAAACTTTTACAATCCTTATTTGGCTCCTTCTGGCTTCTTTTTGTTCCCTAATCTTAAAAAACCTTTAAACAGCACCCATTTTTCTTCAGCTAATAATGTATAAAGATTACATGGGCATGGTTAAATTCCCACGACCCTCAGTTCTTTAGGGACCAAATGGTTGTTATCACCACTTACAAATGTGTCTTGAACTTGATGAAGCTTATGTTGAGAAAAAAGCTTACAATTTTTATTTTTATCTTTTAATTCAATTTTTCCATGAACTTTTTGGTGTTCCTTCATACACATCCTTCAGGCTCTGTTTCTATGGAGAATACCAGAGGGCAGAGAGAGGACAGGAGTGTTACGTTAATGCATCTTCCTGCACAAGAAAGCAAATGTCACACTGAGGAACAAGTTTCATCTCTTTACAGTTATGCTCCTGTTGGATAAAGTGCCAACCTCCAGCATTGTTGACTCTATCAAAAACAAGCAAACCAAGGGTAAAAGCAACACATCAAAAGCAGAGTAGGACAGAAAGTCATGAGAGAAGCTCCCTGTCTTATTCATCATCACATAGTGTTAACATGTGGAGAAAAAGCACATGGGTTTCACACACAGATCTTTTAATAAAACGATNGAATTGAAACAAGAGGTGAAACATGGCTTTACCAGTATGATCCTGAAGACAAAGCACCATCAAAGCCATGGCCACCAGGAGGTGGAAGTGGTCCAGTCAAAGCAAGAGAGGACCTGTCAAGAGCAAAGGTTAAGGCAACCAGTTTGGGGGACGCTCAAGGCATTTTGCTTGTTGACTGTCTGGAGGGCCAAAAGCTTATTATGGGAGCGTTTGGAGACAGTTAGCCAAAGCTTTAGTAGAAAAACACGCAGGAAAGTTTCATTACAGAGTTCTCTCCACCACGACAATGCTCCTGCTCATTCCCCTCAGCAAACAAGGACACTTTTACAAGAGTTTCGATGAGAAACTTTTACAATCCTTATTTGACTCCTTCTGGCTTCTTTTTGTTCCCTAATCTTAAAAAACCTTTAAACAGCACCCATTTTTCTTCAGTTAATAATGTATAAAGATTGCATGGGCATGGTTAAATTCCCACGACCCTCAGTTCTTTAGGGACCAAATGGTTGTTATCACCACTTACAAATGTGTCTTGAACTTGATGAAGCTTATGTTGAGAAAAAAAGCTTACAATTTTTATTTTTATCTTTTAATTCCATTTTTCCATGAACTTTTTGGTGTTCCTTCATACACATCCTTCAGGTTCTGTTTCTATAGAGAATACCAGAGGGCAGAGAGTGGACAAGAGTGTTACGTTAATGCATCTTCCTGCACAAGAAAGCAAATGTCACACTGAGAAACAAGTTTCATCTCTTTACAGTTATGCTCCTGTTGGATAAAGTGCCAACCTCCAGCATTGTTGACTCTATCAAAAACAAGCAAACCAAGGGTAAAAGCAACACATCAAAAGCAGAGTAGGACGGAAAGTCATGAGAGAAGCTCCCTGTCTTATTCATCATCACACAGTGTTAACATGTGGAGAAAAAGCACATGGGTTTCACACACAGATCTTTTAATAAAACGATTAAAAAGATCATCCTATCAGTTTTTACTGTGCATACAGATGAGTTCTGCAACAATTTTAATGAAGGTAACTACTAATTCATTTCCACAGACCTCAGGTATGGTGACTGCGGATAGTTCAGTAGCACCAGTTTTTTTTTTTTCTTTACTATCAGATCATTGAACCAGTGTCCAGGTCTGGGAATGACCAACCCTGCCTCTTTAGTCCACTCCAGACCCCGCCCTTGTTTCTGTCCTCTCCCCCCCATTGCAGCCTTGCCCACCTCAGCTGGTGCCTGTGAGTGCAGCATAAAGCCTTTAATTCGGCCATCCTGATGTTGGCCGTGTGTCCTTTCCAAACCACGGCTCTCGTCACAAAGCTTCATACTGCCCCCAGTCCACCCTAGGACTCCCTAGTGGCTTCAGGATGGAAACCCCAAGTCCTTAGCAGAAGCTCTCGTCACAAAGCATCATACTGCCCCCAGTCCACCCTAGGACTCCCTAGTGGCTTCAGGATGGAAACCCCAAGTCCTTAGCAGATTCTTGGCCTTCCCATCACCGTTGGTTCCCAGAAAGATGGTCCACCCCCTTCCCTCAGCAGCTGCCAGCTGGAATTTCATACCCCAGCCCCTTGGAACTGTGAGCTGCTGTCCTGTATGAACACATTTATGAGGAATCCACGAGGGAATTCTCCATGATTTTCACTCCCTGTGAGGAATCCACCAGGAAATTCTCCATGATTCTCATTCCCTCTCCTGTTCTGGATTAGGTGCACACTTTTGAATCTTTGTATTCCCAATGCCTACCTAGCACATGGTCCATAAAAGACATGCAAAGATATTTATTTAAATTAATTAAGGAATTGAATTAGAATAGTTTCACTCTGCATTGTTCAATACAAAAAAAAAATATTTGATTCTGGATTATCTATTACCCAGTAAGACATTTTTAGTTTTCTTCTTCTTTTTTTTTTGACATGATTTTATATTGTTTAACTTATCTGAGAATGTCTCTGTGTAATGAAAATAATTACTACTGAATAGCAAGAAAAAAAATGCCTTGGTGCTTACATTTGTCCTGGAAAATATAAGCCTTTCCAGATTCATTATTCATATTGTAGTATAAAATTACCAACATGCAAGCCTTGTTCAGGAAAAAAATTCCACTTAAAGAAAAAAAATAAATAGCTGTCGTCTTGGAGCTGCCTCACCTGCTCAGGAAAATGGAACTTTTCTGTAGGTTTTATCCTTCAGAACCTTCATTTGAGCAAATCTTCAAAGGAGAGGGTGGNGAGACTCGGTTTCCATTCCTGATTTCCACTGACCAGCTTTGTGACCCTGGGGAAGTCTCGTTCTTTCTATGCTAAGTGAGGAAGTTGAAATTGGGTAGAAAATAAGGCCTTCTCTGGAAATCGTATTTAGGAGGTTTCCTGACTTCAGAACACCTGCCTTTTTTGTTTTCTCCAGAATGAGGTGTTATTATCCATAGCAGTAGATGGCAGAATAAAAAGTACAGAGGGACCCGTTAGAAAGATTTCTGCTCTCTCAAGTAAGAGGTGGGAAGCTACACAGTGCACTGCAGTCTAATAACAGAAGTTAGGTAATCACGCATACCCGTGCATGCATCCTAAAATCTAAAAGACACAATACCTTGAGGAACACTCACCATACAGACGACAACAAAACTCTCAGATAAAAGTCCTTAAATATATTGGTTTTATTTTTTTCTATTCTTTTAATTGGGACGCGAGTTTATCATTAGCAGATAAGTCAATTATGTTGTTTTAAGCAATATTTCTTACAACTAGGAGTGTGTACTAGGTATTGTGATACATGTAGTTATGGAACTATTAACAAGAGAGAGTGTTTACCCTCCAGGGTCCCACAGTCTAGGGGTGGAGGGAGATCACACCTGAGCTGAACTTGGGAGGTATAACATACCTTTATTTTAGAATCTATTGTTTGACCATTTATCACTTTAAGACTATTGCAAAGAAACCAGAGGCATTTGATAATTTTTGTGAAATGTTGCTATTAGCCAGTATTAAGTGGATGCTCTTAGGCCCACTGAAATTTGGAGTCTTTGAAACATAAGGACCAATTTTTTTTTTACAAGATAAATAGTTTTTAAATACGTTCTGTGAAAATTGAAGAGAAATAGGGAAGCCAGATGCATATAGTCTAAGTATATTTTAGCTTTCTGAGCATTCTTGGATATGAATACATGAGGCCTCAAGAACAGAAAAATGAGAAAGTACTTTATATCTTTTCTAATATTCAATTAAATAGGCCACATGTATCTTTAAGCATATAGGAAGCTAATATTTAAATTCATTTCAATATGCTTTTTCTTTTGATTTATTTATTTATTTGGCACTGGCTAGCACAGGATTACAAACCTTGATCCTGATTTACCAGCACACAGTCTAACCAGGTGAGAATATGTTTATTCTTCATCTTCGGTTGCTGTTACGATTTGAAGAAAGCCAGCAACACCCCTCCATCCCTGCTTGGCCCACTTAAGAGACAGATGCAGAAGTCTGGCAGATGGAAATAAAAATATCAGCCTTATTGCTGCTGAGTTGGAAGATGCAGCTGAGGGTTGTAGCAAAGTAGGTTTCTGAATGATGAACGTAGAACTGGAGAGACCTACCTCCCAGCCGTGGATGTCTGCAGTGTTGCAGAACTCCCAGGACAGAGGCTGGGCTCTTACTGCACATGCACAGAAGCCAACGAGAGCATCATGAAGACAAGTGGATCTCAGACAGAGGAGCGAAGGGACAGAGCCGTGCCTGCGTACCTCCTTCTCTGAACTTACCACTCACACCATCACTTCCTTCCCATAGGGGAGTGACAGTGTAGAGAGAGGCCAGGAGGATGGAACACATGATTCCCAAGGACAGGAGGCTGTGACTCCTACAGAAATTATTTTCAGCAGCTTCCTGGGCCTCACTCTAGAGGGATTTTCTGACATTTTATTCCTGTAGTTGTAGAATGCTTCCAATACATGTAATTATTGCTAATAGGTTCAGAATAATATGTTTATATGCAATCTAACAAAGGCCAACAGATTGTACTACAGGTTAGTACAATGCTGAACAGAAGGCTCTTAAAGGTTGACCCAAAAACAAAGGTACCCACCTTTTTTAAGTAAATAAATATCAACCTTAGCTATCACCTGAGATACCACCTGGGATGATGGGATTAGGGCTTGAATATGTGGGTGGATAAACTTCAAATTTGCAGGTGCATGGTAGTGGAGAGAACCATTACTAATCTTAAATGACAGATTTCACAGAGTTTCATCTGAGAAGAAAAAATAATTGGCCTTCTAATACCTATTGTTGGAATAAAAAATACTTAGATGCAAACATATTCTATATATCAAAACAGACTCCAAGTGGATTAAAGAGTAAAGCATCAAAATGCTAAAAATAAATAGATTTCAGGGGAAATAATAATGCCTCCATCATTGGTGTAATGAAAACAAAGACTGGTATACTTAAAAACTAAAGTAAAACCTAGAATTTAAAGCTTAAATACATTAGCAATTTTATAAACTTAAAAAATAGAATAAACATCAAAATTACAACAAAACATATTGACAAACTAGAAAATATATTTGGGTGCATTATCACAGCTAAGTTTTAATGTTTATTTTAATTTCAAAATGAAGTAACTAAGTCCCCAAATGGCATATTTTCAGAGAATATACAAACACAGTTCTCACAAGTGAAATTACTACTACATTACAAACATATGAGGTCTATTGACTCTGTAAGAAACAAAAATCTAAGTTAAAACAATCTTAATGTATGATTTTTATACTAAAAATTGGTATTATTTGAATTAATAAAATATTATTCCTGCAAACTCTTATAACTTACATTTTTTTGCTTTTAACCTGTTGGTCTGTCCAAAAA
>NW_007733229.1:66664-70671 GCF_000696425.1 Galeopterus variegatus
ATAAGAAATGTAGCCCACAAAATCAACTCTATTATCATAGTTGAAAACAGGAATTCTGAAGCCAGACTAACTGGGTTTAGATTTTAATTCTACTATTTACAAAGTAAATAAATGTACTATTACAAAAGTAAATGTTTGCTGAACAATAATGTGTACTAATGCGACTGAACAATCATATAACGATTTCATAAACCATAACATGAAAATGGCACTCAAACTTGACATAGCCAGTCAAAACAATCATTAAGAAGACTTTGTCAAAAGATCATTTATAACAGTGTAATAGTAAATGAAAATAACGTGTAGGGAAAGACAATATACATGTAGGCACACAAAGAACAGCACAAAGGAAATATGTGTACATCTGTAAGGTATAATTTAACTAGGCTGAATTTTGAGCCATTTGTAATTAGGACTTCTGGAAGAATTTCTTAAATATATACAAAATATAAGTTATAAAGAATTATTCGTTGCAGACAAATCATCCATTTATTTAACCACTATTGAAAGATGAAATCAATGAATGAGGGATCAATGAAGGACAAAACCTAATGGGAGACAATACCTTTGAGACTAACATGAGTGCAGAAGGCAATCTGGTGCCTTTCAGGGCAAATAAAGACATTTTAAAAAGGTGAAAGGACTTCAATATTATATTAAAAGTGAAAAATATAGTAAAGGATTTTGAGAAAAGAGTCTAATTATATTTGGGTGGTTTTATTGTTATAAAATTAACTCAAGTTTTGTATCATATTTTAAATACAGTAACTAGTGTTTCTAGTAAATGTTCTGATCCACCCAGTACTGGGGATGAAATGGTAAGACAATAAAATTCTGAGGCTATTTTAAAGCAGAGAGGTCTTATTCATAAAGTCATTGCCCAGTCCTAAAACCTGGAGCATTTCCCCTACGTTTTCTTCTAGAAGTTTTAAAGTTTCAGGCCTTATATTTAGGTCTCTAATCCATTTTGAGTTGATTTTGGTATATGGTGAAATGTACCGATCAAGTTTCATTCTTCTACAAATGGATATCCAGTTTTCCCAGCACCATTTATTGAAGAGGTAGTCTTTTTCCCAATGTAAGTTCTTGGTACCTTTGTCAAAGATCAGTTGGCTGTAAATACTTGGGTTGATTCCTGAGTTCTTTATTCTGTTCCATTGGTCTATGTGTCTGTTTTTCTTACTACAGTACCATGCTGTTTTTGTTACTACAGATTTGTTATATAGTTTGAAGTCTGGAAGCGTAATGCCTCCAGCTTTACTTTTTTGCTCAGGATTGCTTTGGCTGTTTGGGATCTTCTGTTGTTCCACATGAATGTTAGGATTGCTTTTCCTATTTCCGTGAAGAATGTCATTGGTATCTTGATGGGAATTGCATTGAATCTGTAAATGGCTTTGGGATGGCTTTTGGCTTTTTACATTGTAGTAAAAATGTACATGGACATTTTTACTACATTGATTCTTCCAATCCATGAAAAAGGAATGTCTTTCCATCTCTTAGTGTCTTCTTTAATTTCCTTCAGAAGTGTTTTGTAGTCTCATTGTAGAGATCTTTCACCTCTTTGGTTAGATTTATTCCATAACACCCCAAAAGCACAGGCAACAAAAGAAAAACTAAATGAATGGAATTATATCAAACTAAAAAGCTTCTGCACAGCAAAGGAAACAATCAATAGAGTGAAAAAACATCCTACAGAATGGGAGAAAATATCTGCAAAATATGCATCTGACAAGGGATTAATATCCAGAATATACAAATAGTTCAGACAACTTTACAGCAAAAAAATAAGTAATCCAATTTAAAAAATGGGCAAAGGAGCTGAATAGACATTTCTCAAAGGAAGACATACAAATGGCCTACAGGTATATTAAAAAAATGCTTAACATCACTAATCATCAGGGAAATGCTAATCAAAACCACTTTAATATATCACCTCACCCCAACCAGATGGCTATTATAAAAAAGACAGAGAATAACAAATGCTGGTGAGGATGTGGAGAGAGAAGAACCCTCCTGTTGGTAGCTCTGTAAATTACTACAGCCATTATGGAGAACAGTATGGAGGTTCCTTAAACAATTACTGATAGAATTCCATATGGTCCAGTAATCCCACTCCCAGGGATATATCCAGAGGATTGGAAAACATCAGGTCAAAGGGATACCTGTATTTCCATGGTTATTGCAGCTCTACTTACAATAGCCAGAAGATGGAACCAACCTAAATGTCCATCAATGGATGACTGGATAAGGAAATTGTGGTATATACACACAATGGCATACTACTCAGCCATAAAAAAGTATGAAATTCTACCATTTGCCACGACATGGATGAGCCTGGAGAAAACTATCCTAAGTGAAACAACACAGGTACAGAAAGAGAAATACCACATGTTCTCACTCATAACTGGGAGCTGAATCCACAAATAAACAAATGAACAATAAAGAGAGACAGAGAGAAAGAAAGAAACAGCAACCACAGTAATACATTGAACTTTTAGAAAACTAGAGGTGGAAAATGGGAGGGGAGGGNAAGAAAGAAACAGCAACCACAGTAATACATTGAACTTTTAGAAAACTAGAGGTGGAAAATGGGAGGGGAGGGGCAGAGGGAGGGGGGCTAATGAGGAATTGGTCAATGGACACAAAGAACAATTGTGTATTGTAATGATGAATAAGCTAACTATGCTGATCTAACCACCACACATTGTACACAATTATTGAAAATCAATGTTGTACCCCACATGTATGTAGAGTAAAAAATAAAAATAAATTTTAAAAGGCTATTTAACCATATTTTATCAAATCCAAGATGTCATCAACTATAAGATACACCAATATTTTATGCATTGCTAAGAAAGAAAACTCTGCCCATTAAAATTTTGAAAATGCTCTCTCATCCCTTTGTATTTTATTTTGTTTTACTTATTTTATTTTATTAAAACCTCTTTTAGGATTATTTAAAGATTATGTTTTAAATAACACTCTGAAGCATGGATAAATATGACAATATGAACAAAATAAATTGGTAAATTTTTTCTAAAAATTTTTCACCTCCTAGTCTGATTAAGAGTTCTTGATGTCTGTGATTCTACACACAATATCAACCTCTGTACCATGGAGAGCATTGGTTACCCAAGAGTGTTCCACTGTTGTCTACAGTATTTTCTTCCAAGCTGTTGACCCCCATTCTTCAAATTTGTATTATGTATCTGTACGTGTGTTCTACATATATAGTATTACTATTCCCCAGCTTTTCATGTTGAAAATTATCAGGTGTATAGAATGTTAAAATAATTATGCAATGAATACCTGTAAACTCTGATATATTCCGTTTATTGTATAGTTGCTTTATCTTTCTCCCTTCATTTGGATTTTGACAAACTTTTGAAAATAAATTATAGACCCCATGACAAAAAAAAAGCAGAGAGGATATTTATTGTTGTGAAGAAGAAATTTACTGAGACTCATATTTCCATTCAACAGGAGACTTAGTTTTCTATCTGGATTCATTGTGGAGGAAACAGAAAAGGTTACAAACCTAAAACATTCCAAAAGGCAGAATGTTATAGGGCTGCAATGCAAATGAAAACATAATATCCTGTGTTAATTAATAACCACCATTTGTGTCACATTTAAAAGGAAATTCTAGAAAAGTAATATTTTCTAAATGTGATTAATGAAGAATCTGCATTTAAAATCTGAACTTTGCAGATATAGCAATAGAATTTTTTTTTTTTTTGCATATTATGAAAAGGCCCACCTATGGAGAGATACATACCAAGGTGAGACAAGATTTGTACAGACAAGAACTAGAGAGCACACGTGAAAGATCGACAGGACATGAGTGGTACAAGAAGAGGAGAAATCAGGATCAAACCAGCTCAGGCAGACAACCCGACCTAGCATTTCCAGTAGCTCATTTTAAGTTCATTCAATATCTGTGTCATTTTTTTTATTATTTTTATTTTGTCAATATACAATGTAGTTGATTATTATGTCCCATTACC
>NW_007733229.1:71627-78881 GCF_000696425.1 Galeopterus variegatus
TGTTATATCTTCCTCTCCCCCACCCCCCGGTTTTTTTGGTTTTGTTGTTGTTGTTGTTGTTTGTTTGTTTTTTTGTGTGTGTGTGAGTGTGTGATAATAATATTAAGTGAAACGAGTCAGGCAGAGAAAAAGAAATACCACATGTTTTCACTTATTGGAGGGAGCTAAAGGTGAATGAATATCTGTGTCATTTTAAAGGTGTTTTGATCAAAAGAGCTACATGGACAAGTAAATTGGGAAATTCTGGATTAAACAAATATGATTAGGTTACTTTATTCTTCTCCTTAGCACTTTGATGTGCTAATACACATGGAGCCCAACAGCGGGGAAGAATAGAATCGGGAGCATGCAACACAATTGCCCCATTTTTTTGTAGAGCAGCTTGTGAGATTAGTACTTCATGAAACACATTTGGGAACATATGGTCAAGATAAGCTGAGAGTTTTTACAAATTCTTAGGGAAATGGGATTGAAAATTAATACTAGGATCCTGTGATTTTTAATTTGTTGTATGATTCAGTTAACAAAAATACATAATAAAATTTTAGAGTATCTCTTTGGGCAAGGGAATCTCTATTGGAGCACTTCAGTCAATGCTCCATTTGGCCAGAGTAGGCAAATCAGTAAAGATGCAACACTCATGAGAACACCACCTCAGGAAAGAGGGCTGCCTTTTACATTGTACCCAGCTGTATACAGCTACACCGCCAGTGTAGCTCTGCATTATAGAGATTTCAATGCAATGGAAACATATACCATTACAGGTAGCCTATATGAGGAGTATGAGATCACAGCTCGGCAATTGCCCATATTGGGCCACTTCACCCAAATTGCAAATACAGTGTCTGGAAAAGCTATTAGTATTAAGAATGTTGACCACATAAACCAATTATTTAAAGTGACCACAATTTACAGAAAGAACTACTTTCTGAAAGAGGTAAGAGACCCAAATCAATACAATCTAAATATCATAAGTAAAATTAAGAAAATATTTCTAAAATTATCTTTGGGAGACTCAATATGGTAACCATACAAGCAAACTAAGAAAAACCAACCAAACACGAACTAGCAAATAGACCTTCTTTCTGCGTTTCAGGCCATCAGCTAGAGTGTGCTGGTTTGCTGATTAATGACATCATAGGACAGACAGAACAAATGAGATCACTCAGTAAACAAGACCAACTGGAAAACTAGTTCTATAGCCACAGTCTCCACCAAGTTACAGGATTGTTTCTGGTGTGGTTTGCTAACTGCTTCTCTGTACAAAGGCCAACCATTATTTTGCAATCCCCTGACAGGTCACAAAGGCATTTCTGTGTCTTATTTTTATCCAGTCTCCCAGGAGCAAACATCCGATAACTATTATTGGGTACAGGTACATCTCACTTTATATGACAAAATGTGTCTGCAACATAATTCATGACACTTTTTCATCATTCAAAACATTTTACATATATTGTGAAAATTTCTACTTTAAAATCTTGCCATAAATTATATTTTTTACATGTTTTTAAAGAAAAGCACTCCCATAGTCTCCTATTGTATGTAACAGGAATATGTGTGTGCATGAGCAACTGATCGGCACTGGGGGAGCACGTTAATACTTGTGTAACCACAGTGCAAAAAAATATTATGGGAGAAGGAGATATAAGCGTGAGACTAATATATGTGTTTCTACTAGAATATAAAGTTCTAAGGAGTAGTTTTTATGTTTTATTTCTTTTTGTTATTCTTTGTGTCTCCCTTGCAGTGTTCTCTGAAATGTTTATTGAGTGACTGAATGAATGAATAACAAAGGGAAAAGACATTTCCCAGAGGGCATTGTTAGTCTGGTGATTTGAAACATGTATCTGTTTATCGGAGGGTAAATATCTCGTTTAGCCACCTTGATGTCTCATTTTATCCACAGTGCACCTGCACCTGCTATGAACAAAGCAAACGTGGCTGGAATGAACTTGTCAGAACGCTCTCTGGAGCTGTCCTCAATCTGCAGCTACGGAAGCAGGTCTTAACCAAGTCAAACCCTTTCTACTTCCTTTAGCAGTGCAGTGAGCTTGAGGTGGAACAGGGATTTAGAGTCACGGGATCTTAATCTGTTGATTTGGGGCTGAAGACTCTCCAAATTATTTTCATGAAAGAAGTAGCAATATTTTCCTACTGAGGAGAAGATACAGGACAGTTTATGAAGTGTTGATTTGATGTTGTGAAAGTTAAATGATGTTACCAAAATGAACTTCTCTCTACTTTTAGCTGTTTGAAAGAGAGCTTATGAAGTTGCCATCTTTATCCCCCTCTCTTTTTATTACAAAGTGAGTTTCTGGCCTCTGGCATATAGTTAGTGCTTTCCTTTGTCATTCTTTAAATGTAGAAGTTTTGTTTAATACTTTTCTTGAAACTCTAGGTTCAATTTTCCTAAGCACTTAACATTATAATCTGCATAAGTCTCTTCAAGATAATATAAGGTGTGTTTTGAAAATAAAAATCTCTGGATCCTTCGACAAGGCTCTTCCTAGGTGAAGGGGAAAAAAAGGTATGTGTATCAGCAAGTTAGTGCTCTATGCCTTTTGGCCAGATCTTATACTACAAGCTCTTAATGGTTTTCAGAAGAGTTACGAATTTTTCCCTTGTTATTGAGGAAATACATAAAAATACCTAAAAATGTAGAAATGGAAATAGAAAATATAGAAAGCCTAAATTTTAAAAAAAATGATCCTATACGAGTCCATACCTCAGAAAAAAAAAATCCTAATGTTTTGGTATACTTCCTGTAAATCTTTTATTTCATTTTGAGATTAAACTACATACACAAGTTATGTCCTGTTTTTTTTGTTGGTTTTTGGTTTATTTTACTTAAGATTATATTGAAAATCTTCCTTTGGGTCATTCATTCAAACCTCACTGGAAACATATTTTAAAAGATAGTACGCTATGAGTCATAAAAGAACCTCCTTATTTAACTTTTCCTTGATTTTTGAATATTTATGTTGAAGACAATTTCTAAATACTTTTGATCACTACTTCATATTTCAGGATGGATTTCTAAAAATAGAATCACTAAATCAAAGGCCATGGACATGTTTAAGTTCCTTGATCTATATTTTGAAGTCAATTAGCAGAAAGATTGTAACTAATTTATGCACCAACAGCAAAGCCAAAGAGCTCATCCATCGTATTATATCACCTCAAACAATTTTAATTCTTAAAAACTTATTTAAAAATTGCAATACAATATCTTATCATCTTAATTTGGTTATTAAAGGATTGACTTTTCTTAATTTTATTAGCCATTTACATTTCCTCTTTAGTCAAGTCTGTTAATGTTCTTGGCCCATTCTTATTGGAGTTGGGTGTGTGTGCACCTGCTTGTGTGTGTGTGTGTTTGCATGTGTGTGCTTGTTTCCTATTGTCTGTCTTTTGACTTGATTGTAATATTTTTAATGTTGACAAAAAATGTAAAATTTATAGTCAAATCTAAATGTTTTTTGTAATTTTTGCCTTTAGCTTTTAAGCCTAGTAAACCTACAGCACATTCATAAACTTTCCTCTAACTACTTCATCCTGTTTATCTTTTTTCTCTGCTTTTTTTTCTCCTCCTCATTCTTCATTCATTTATCTATTCATTAGGTATGTATCAAATGCCCCTGGAATTTTGAGAGTGTATAACATTAGGTGAGAATATAATTGAAACATGTTTTTGAGTGAGTTCCTGCACCAGCCCCTTGATACCAAAGAGGGTCTGGGGAGGCTGGGTAACCATCCTCAACCCACCCCATCCTCATACCAAGTTCCTGACTCTGCCACAGGAAAGAATTCAAAGGCAGAGTCACAGTGAAAAGTGAGAACAGGTTTACCACAGAGAATAGGAAGTACAGACTTTGAAAGAAAAGTGTGGCCTAGCTCTGCAGAATGAGTGGGGCCAGCACTAAGTTTAATACAAAAGTCAGAAACATACACTTAAAGTTAAGTACAAAGTGCAGGCTGGCTCAAGAGAGTGAGCAGCTGCCTGCTCACAGCAAGTTTATTACAAAAACGAAGGGTACACATCTCGCAGTGAAATGCAGATTGGTCCCAGGGAAAGTGAGCAACCAACCCTATCTTCTACTGGGATTCAACTTTTATAGTTTTACTATCTAATACATATTCATGCTATCTAATGAATATTCTAATATGGGGGTGGTTCACAGTTGTGTAAAGTAACCTTGCACATGCTCTGCTGGTCTCTTTTAGAGCACGCTTACTGGTCAAATTCTAACACATGCACTGAATATATTCAAGAATATTCAGGGCTCTCTAGTGCCTCCAGAGGAAGGTCATTCAGAGGATAAATTCTATTTTATTGAGCATGCTCAGCCATCAGGATTACATAAGTCTGGATAAATTCCTCTCTACAGAGGATTCTCGGCTACTAAACTTGCATAAATCCGCCTACTGTAGTCTCAATCTCCCTGTATTGGTGCTGAAAATAGGTCCAATAAGCAACAATGACTCTCTTCTAGGGGAGGGCCTAAAGGAGGGGCCTGAGACCTTAGGGAGTGGTTTGAAACTCAGATGTGTGTCCCGAAACCCAAACACGTGGAAATTGAGCATCTCCTATTTCACCTTCCCTTGATTTGTAATGCAATGTTATCATTCATCAAATTGTTATAGATGGCTTTGGGTTGCACAGCTTTGCAATATGATGTCTTATGTTCTTTTACCAGATCAACATTAATGAAAGTTGTAATTATTAGAGGTTAACAGTGTTGTAACATTCAGTGGTAAAAGCTTTCTCATCACTCTCCTTTTTTTCAAATATTCTTAACTATCAGTGATGATTCATGTATTCATCCATGGTTTTACACATCTTGTGTTAGGTGATTTTAGGTAGAATATTTTTACTTTCAATGTTCCTTTGATAAGCTTACTGAGAGAGATCCATATATTTGAGAAGGGTAAAAATATAATAAAATCAAGTTTATAACATATGGAGTTTTTTTCAGATTTATTAAAAACTGCATATCTATTCATTAAAAGGTTATTTTTGAATACTGCCTCATAAATAGCTATTTTCTTTAGCGTATTTCTTCTTCTGTCTACCTAGTAGTTTTTAAAACACTTTTATAGAATATAAAATTAATTTTTGTAGTACACATATTTTGACACACAAAAAGGTTTTTTTGTACCATACATTCTATTTTTTTTTCTCCCCAAGTCCATTCATTTCTTGGTACTGAATTGAGTAACTTTGTATTTGAATAGTCTTATTAAACAAAACTCACATTGTAGATTATACTATAAACTCTATTGACCAGGAACACTTTTTTTGTTTGTTTTCAAGCAGAGGCAGTTCTGACTCCTATTATTTTTCTCCCCAAGTCCATTCATTTCTTGGTACTGAATTGAGTAACTTTGTATTTGAATAGTCTTATTAAACAAAACTCACATTGTAGATTATAATATAAACTCTATTGACCAGGAACACTTTTTTTGTTTGTTTTCAAGCAGAGGCAGTTCTGACTTAGGCTGTCCTTGCAAATAGAGGATTCTAATGAAAGCTTTTTGAAATAATATGAGAGAATTAACCAAGAAGAATATAGTTGTCTCAGGATTTTATGTGGTACATTTTAGAGTCCCAAACTGAAAGTAACAATAAAAGTATATCTCGAGAATTTTGAAAAAAATACCAAAGCCCAAAATAATATTTTATCCCAATAGGTAACAATAGTGAACATTCAGACCCATAAAGAGAATAAAAATTTCACATCTCTTGAGAGCTGTCTATAAATCGCACAATAGTAATTATATTTAGCTTCCATGAAGAGCTCTTTTTAAAGAACAATGAGTCTATGTGGCTTCCTTTGCCCTAGAATAATATCTGGCAGATATCTATTTTAAAGTTCAAGATCTGTCTATTGAATAGTTTGTCGTTATTTCTTTCTACACCATTGCTTTGTGTGTCATTTCACTGTTTGCTTTGACTATGTAATTTTCATTGACTCATCTTGATGTGAGATCAAACTGGAGCCTCTATATACCTATTTCGTTGCAAAGGTGACTCACAAATTTAAAGAACCTATGTGAACATTGCTCAACATTTCCAAATAGGTAAATATCTGTACTTAATAGAGTAAAATCCCCAAATACACTATGCTAACACAAAATCTTGCTTCAGTTTAGCATTTTTTGAACATAACATCCTAACATAGCTATGAAAATGTGTATACTATGAATCAGAAAAGTAAAAAGTAAAACTATTTATTTTTCAACTACCTTATTGCCCTAGTTCAAAAGCTCAATGCCACTTTAACCAAAGTTGATTTTTGAGATATGTTAATTCTACTGTTCTTCTGAGAACAGGTGATTGCAAGGGCATTTACAGTAAAATATTTTATATTTTGTAGGTGGCATTAAGTTAGAAACACTGATTTTTATTAGTTATTGATTTTTAGTAAATTAAAATAAATATCCAAAATTTTACATTTTCATGTATACAAAATTTTACCTAGATTTTCAATGTAATTTGATAATACTAAATTCATAAATGTTATAGTATATAATATAAAATACAGTGTGTACACTTTTAAGTTTTTCTTAATATATTTTAAATGAAGCTTTTAAATAATCAGAGAAAGATTTGACAATAATAAACTATAGAGAAGTAAGTTAGATGAATCCTGACATTTGGTAACATGACTATCACTGAATTTAACCATATATTTTGATCAGATCCAAAAATTGAGTTTTAAACACAGGATATGATTTTAAAGGTAATAAATGACTTATAAGTTCATAATACGGACCTTTTAATAAAGGGCCATAAAAAATGTTTACTTTATGTAATGATAAAAAAATATTCTTGAGATAGCTGCTTGAAAACTAAAAGAAATTTTTTTTAAATTTTAAATAAAATTTTATTGGTGTTTCTCAATTTTTGGAAGTTAACATTTTTTCATTTTTAAAGATTTCCATATCTTTTATTTAAGAATAACTGTGGCCGAACCCGTGGCGTACTCGAGAGAGTGTGGCGCTGGGAGCGCAGCGGTGCTCCCCCCCCCACACACAGGTTTGGATCCTATATAGGGATGGCCGGTGTGATGCGCTCACTGGCTGAGCGTGGTGCAGCCGGTCACAAAAAGGACAAAAAAATAAATAAATAAAATAAGGATAACTGTGGTGCTGGCAATTAAAACATAAAAATTAGAGGTTTTAACTCAAAATACTACTTTAATATTTGTGGTAGAGATTCAAATATCTGGGGTTTTTTTCCCCAAGCTA
>NW_007733229.1:79289-80260 GCF_000696425.1 Galeopterus variegatus
TGAATACAGGTCTAAGGTATGTTTAACCATTGAAAATGAAAACATAAACTTAAGCCATAGAAATCTAGAATAAAGCATTATGTAAAAATCTTTATAGAACTTCAAAAAGGTTCAGTATACTGTTCATTTGAAAGACCATTTAAGGGGAAAATTTTGATAAACACTTAGTTTCTACTGTTAAATAACATCCAGCTTCTGCTCAGGGTTATAAATGCCATTGCTATGGGTCAAATGTGTCCCTGAAAAGTTTATGTATTGGAAACTTAATCCACACTGTAATGAAGTGAAGAGGGTGAGAAGTCCAATTATGGTAATTGAAAGGTGGAGTCTTTAATAAGGTGATTTAATTATGAGTACTATGCCCTGGTGAATGGATTGATCCATTCATAGAGTTATGGGCATGGTTCTGACAGCTTTAAAAGGAAGGAAGATGTTATCTCAGTCATGCTCAGCCCATCCTCATAATGTGACACCCTAGTCACCACTAGACTCTNCCAGCCTCCAAAACTATAAGAAATAAATTTCATTTCATTATTAATGACCCAGTTTCTGGCATTCTGTTATAAGCAATAGAAACAGACTAATATAACCATAAAGAGTTGCCATATATGAAGTAGCTTACTTGCAAATCAACACCTTCATTTGCAAGCATTTGCCCTCAAATTATCAAAATGGAGCTTATATATGAAAACACTGTGAGAGGTCAAGATTAACTTGTCTGAGACTTTTCTCTTTCTGTCTGGCATCCAGGCTGGCATCCATTTCTGTCTGGCATCTCTTTCTTCAGGCTCCATGGACATGGGTCATGGCCCAGGGTTTAAGTCAATAAATCCTGATCAATCCTAAAATAATGCCAGAATTAGGGCTGGTGCTTTCCTGGCCTTGAACGCTGATTCAGCTACTCCCCTCTGAGTTTTCCATGACATACAGCTACCATCACCAGACTTAGACTCTAGACCCCACATGCCTCC
>NW_007733229.1:83687-88426 GCF_000696425.1 Galeopterus variegatus
TGTTTTTGTTTTTGTTTTTGTTTTTGCAAAAAGTATAGCATTTTGAAAAGATATCATCTACATTTCTCAGAATTTATATGCAATTTACCTCTCGGTCAATGTATTTCTATGTGGTCTTAAGTTGTTCAAATGCTTTCAATTTTTTTAATATTTTCAAGCAAGATCCTCTCAAGAGATGGTTACTAATATTTATCTGAAATATGATTATTCTGAAGGGCAAAATAAAATAAAATGAAATATATGCTGAAAAAATTTAGGTTGTTTCAGTAAATAGTTATAACATGTCATTGCCAACAAATTTTGAAATAAATCCTATTGAATAGATCAGAAGACTTAGTTAGCAAACACACTAAAAGGATTTGAAATCTTGATGCCAGATATGTTATTGATATGTTTTACAAACAATACTTTTATATAAATGTGTGGATTTTTTAATCCACACATTTTACTAATTAGTCATCTGTATCACTACTGTCCAATAGAAATATAATGAGAGACACACAGATAATTTTAAATTTTCTACTACTCACATTAGAAAAGTAGAAACCAACTAAATTAACTTTATTATGTTATTTAAGTGAATATATTTAAAAATTATCATTTAAACATAGAACCAATATAAAATTATGAACAAAATATACAGCATTTTATTCATACTATGTCTTTGGATTCTGGTGTGTATTTTATACCTATAATACATCTCAGTTAGTACTATCCATATCTTAAGAGCTTGTAGTCTAGTCACATGAAGTTAGTTACTAGTATATTGGATTGCATAATCATCATTCATTTAAAATTTAATATGATTCATCATCTTTTCTAAAAGCATTATAGACTTAATTTTCTACATTCTATATTTTTTACATCACTTATTGCTTATAAATGCTGATTCCAGTAATTCTATATGAATGAGAGAAATAATTGAATCATTTAGCCAAGTATGCCAAGGAATTTTTGCAAGTGTACTGGCTGTTAAAATTGCTTCTCATGGCATAATAAACTGGCATTGTTTCTCGGTTTTGTACTTCATATAGGTAATATAGAGACATTGCTAATTTTTCTTGAGTATTGATTTTGAAGTTTCTATTTTATATGGTATTATAAATAATATAGATCTCAGGAGAAATTTTTAAAAAACAAATTTATGATTTACCCACTTAGTTAATTTTTTTAAATGGTTATGATTTCTGCACTCATAGGACTAATAGAGCAAAATATTAACTGCCAGATGTGTAGACCCTGAATATATTTTTATAGACCATATGCATTAATATTTAAAATAGAGGTGATAAAAAGTCTACATGACAATATTATGTAAATACAATGTAATTATTGGGTACAAAAATTTGAATAAATGCTTTCTTGTACCCATTGATAAGAATCACCACTAGTGGTACAATTCATGTGATACCCTGTATTTGCGATAACAAAATGTCACTTGTTATTTGTGATGGAACCAAGAAGAGCAGATCATAGGCATATTCAAGGTTTTATTTTTATGAAACAAAAATAGAATCACTTAATAGGCACATGTTTGTTTGATTGCCTTGCAAAGTTAGTAGCACTCAGATGGCAGTAAATGAATATTTGCCTAAACGAATAAAAAAAAATGCCATCCAGGGATGATATATTAGTCTATTTCTGTTGTTTATAACAGAATACCTGAAACTTGGTAATTTATAAAGAAATAAAATTTATTTCTTACAGTTTTGGAGGCTGGGAAATCCACAGTGTTGGGAACACATCTGATGAGGACTTTCCTCTGGGTGGGAACTCTCTACAGAGTCCTGTGGCGACTAGGGTATCACTTGGTCACAATGGGCTGAGAAAGAGAGAGCTAACCAGCTCACTCACTCTCCTTATAAAGCCAGCAGAACTACACCCATTACTCCATGAATGGATCAATCTATCACAAGGGCACAGTCCTCACAATCTAATCACCTCTCAAAGGCCCCTTTCAAATACTGTAGTAGTATTGAGATCAGGTTTTCAATACATGAAATTGTGGGGGACACATTTCTACCATAACAGATGCCTATTGTTTTCTCAATCTTGTAAGTAACAGCACATTTCTGAGATATACAAAATTACATGCCGAAGTGTCCTGGTATGTTACAAAGAAGAAAAAAATGTTTTGTTCTCTTACTATCTTGAAAGTAACAGCCTATAATTAAAAAGCATTTTTTGTTGAATAATCATTTTTATAAACTATGTATTACTGCTAGATCAATACTTTTCTGGAGATATTTGATATCTTCTCAAGGACAAAGATTCCAATTTCTGGTGTAGTTGGTATTATCTGTAATTTGTATATAATGATATGAGAAAAAGCCATTTAAAAGTTTAGGTTAAAAGGTGAACATTTTCCAAAAAATCTTAATTAAAAGTAGTGATTTCTCCAGGGAAAAACTCAATATTTGTATATAATGATATGAGAAAAAGCCATTTAAAAGTTTAGGTTAAAAGGTGAACATTTTTCAAAAAATCTTAATTAAAAGTAGTGATTTCTCCAGGGAAAAACTCAGCTAGCATTGAGGCGTGATACTGAAACTTTTAAAGTTCACACATACACAGATTTTGCCATTTGGAAAGATTAAGATGAAAGAAAAATCAAGTGAAAATCAGCCATTTATTGATATATAATGAGCCTTTCAGAAAATCATAAAACAGAGTAAAAGAATAAAACAAGACAATCCTACACATTTTAAATCCATGTGAAGTTTTTTTGGGGGGTGCGGGGTGGGGAGGAGAATCCTCAAAAACTGGCCTGCCTTTGTTATATACGATTATAAACCTTTTAAGTTATTTAAGTCTTTATTTCAACTAAAATATTGATGGTTGTAACATGACTGTCACCTTCTGGAACTAGTCAGTTTATTGCTATTTCTTGGAATTCATATGTCTTTTTGCACTGATATCAGTATTTACTTACACGTGACATAAGTAAGCTTTTTATATTAAGTGTTAGATATAACACCTCCTTTTTAAAAAATGGGCCTGAGCCCGTGGCACACTCAGGTGAGTGTGGCGCTGGGAGCGCCACAGGTTCGGATCCTATATAGGGATGGCCGGTGCGAGGGGGCCACTCAGGGTCACTGGCTGAGCGTGGTGCGGCCGGTCTCAAAAAGGACAAAAAAAAATGAAAGGATTTTGGCAACTTTTATCCCAATTGTTTTGAGGAAGGATGGGACGATCACACAAATACAGGGATTTCACTCAATGGGGTTGAAGAAACAAGACATTCTACACCAAACATGACAACTATTGGGGTTCACATATTATATTTTCACAAAAACGACTCATAAGGCTCAATGGAACTTTGGAACATTGGCCATGGAACTTTTTGGACTCAGGACTTCTTCACGTTTTTAAAAATTTTTGAGGATCCCAATGAGCTTTTGATTATATGCATTATATCTATAAATCTTTAGCATATTCAAAGTCAAAATTAAGAAAAATTTAAATAATTATCCATTGATTGATTTTAAAATAATAATAATAAACCCATAGGCTGTTGACATAGTTTTGAAGGAGTGACTATACATGTTTTCAATTTTTTTGGAAAGTGAGAAGAGAGGCACTGTTTCACATTTTTAAAAACCTTTTTAATGTCTGATTTCACAGGACCTAGCTGGTTTCTCTGAATCCTTCTGTGTGCTTTTCTATTCATTCTATTGAAATATGTTGTGTTGAAGGAAGTGAGACAGAAGGTGCTTAGTTTCCATTGGTTCAGGTTTCAGGACATGCCTCTGGGTTCCAAGCCACTCCCCAAGGTCTGAGGCCCCTCCTCTAAGTCCTCCCCTAGAGGAGAGTTACTATTGCTAGTTGGATCTATTTTCAGTACCAACACTGGGAGACTGAGACCACAGTGGGCAGACTATGCAAATCCAGTAGCTGAGCATGCTCAGTAGAAAGGAGTTATGTAACTAGCAACTGAGCATGCTCAGTAAAAGGAATTTATACAGGTTTACACATCCCATTGACCAAGTATGTGCACTGGAAGGGAGGTTATCCATTGAATGACCTTCCACTAGAGGCGCTAAAGAGCATAGAATATTCTTGACTGTGTCTGGTGCATGTAATAGGATTTGAACAATGAACTTGCCCTGAATAAAGACCAACTGAGCATGTGCAAAACTATGGTACATAACAGAGAACCACCCCTTAGTTGAATATTCATTAGGCAGCATGAATATGTATTAGACGGCAAAACTATAAAAGCTGAATCCTGGCCAAAGGCAGGGCTACTGCTCACTCTCCTAAAGCCAACCGTCACTGTGCCTATGGAGTCTGTATTTCTTTCTTTTGTATGAAGCTTGCCTTAACAGGCTGCTGTTCACTCTAGAGCCAACCTGCACTTTGCGAATGTGTATTTCTTACTTTTGTGTTAAACTTGATGTGAGCCCTGCTCTGCCTCTGGAGGTATGCTGCACTCTCTCTGTGAAATCTGTATCTCTTATTTGCTATAAACCTGGTCTTGCTTTCTACTGTGACTCTGCTCTAGAATTCTTTCCTGTGGCAGAGTCGAAAACCTGGTATGAGGATGGGGGGGGTTGAGGCCATCTATCAGGTATCCCCAGACCCTTTCCTCCAGCATCAGAAGTACATGAAAAAATTCAGCCTCACACAGATATGTACAGTCAATCATGTGTCATTAATGACAGGAATATTTTCTGAAAAATGTGTTGTTAGGCAATTTCATCATTTTGCAAAAGTGTGTTATGAAAAAGAACAGCAAT